>NW_024392923.1:0-4464 GCF_016617805.1 Bactrocera tryoni
CTTGTTTTGTAAATTTTTTTGTAAAAAAGGGATTTTATTTAATGAAAAAATTATAAAATGTAAACTCTTAGAATTTTATGTACTTTAATAATCTGTTTCAATTAGAAATAAATTTGAATACCTAGGTCAATCTCCAGAAAAACTTCCGAAAGAGGTGTGTAGCGGCGAGGAAGACTTTTTTGCTTAAAATTATTTCGAATCCAAAATCAAAAAAGTAGTTACTATTGATGATTTCAAGTAATGATCGAAGGACAAGTAATTTTTTTTTTTAAATGACGACTTCCCAAAAAAATTTATTTTTGAAATGAAATCTAAAATGAATTTCAGAGTGGCTTAAAAAATTAAATGGTTTCAAAAATGTTATTCCTTCTAAGGGTGTTCCATTTCGACGCTCCCTACTTTTTTAAAGAAAAAACTCAGAAGCTTCGAATGTTTATTATCATTCGAAAGAACATTCTTTGACATTTATTTTTTGAAGATTATGTTGGCCCGCCACTACGTCTAAGATAGTTCACCCATTAAGAGGCTATACCAGTGTGACACTTTCAAGAAAACTTTTTGCTTTTTCGATAGTTTATATTTCCATATATATTTTTTGTGAAATCGGCAAGATCGTATCTTGAATAGTTTTTGAATGACGCTCATTAGACCGCTTCCATCAAATCTTCATCAGGTCGAAACTTTAAACGTGTTTTTGACGAATTTTTCAAAATTACTGACATCATAACTCAACGAGAAATTGATCGATCGACCAGATTAAAACTAAGTATTGTTGAATACTTTTACTATGCAATGAAAATTGTTAATTTGGCATTAAAAAAACGACCATTTTTACCTAAAAAAGCGTTTTTTTTTTTAAATTACGCCATTTTGTTAATTTTTGCTATTTTTCAAAAATTGTAAGTCATTTTGTTTCAGCTGCTCATTCGGTCGGAATCATGACAGCAGTTGGGGCACTTTTTTTCGGCACCTCCGAGGACAGCACATAACTCCGTTATTTTTCAATATTTTTGTAAAATCTTAGAATATAGCTGATAGTATACTTTATTACGTCCAAAGAAGTTCGAAGTATTTAATCGAGTACTTTCTTTAAAAAAAAAAATTACAAAAATCGTATAATTTTTCTTGCATAACACTGGTATAGCCCCTTAAGTAAATTTTCAAAAGGTCGAACGAGCATTTCGACTGGCAACTGCCTAATAAAACACGAGTGATGATCTGCTCTAAGGCCTGAAATGAAGCGGAATTGTTCGCATAGCCTTTAGACTTAAAGCGAAATGCAAGAAATGGCTTTTTGAAATGCACCATCCACTTGTAATGCTTAAATAAACACATTTTTTGTCATAATAAAAAATATCTTATTGGAATAGTTGTCAGCGAGGTTGATTCTACCCGATCTTCGATACCAATTTTGTAGTATGATTTTTTTTGCATATCCGCAGTGCCCTGGGAGTTGGAAAAAGTCTCTGGGTTTGAATCTGGAGAATACGTTGAATGTGGAAACAATTCGCAGGCTGTTTCAGAAAATGTTGCCATCGTTTTTATCAATTTCTCGAACAGTACCGTTGTATTGGACTTGAAATTTCATCATGTAGTTTTTCAAATTGTGCTGTTTGCTGGCGATTTCGCCCTTCAAGCTTTTAACAAACACTTTTACGAGTAGCAGTTTACTTTAAAGGTTTTTCATTTTCAAGTTAGTCGACACGAATTTTAGTAAAAATAATAAAAGAAAGCTCTGTCAAGTCACCTACGGTTAAATTTGTCTTAACTACCATTGCTTCCTATTATCAAAATGCTCCCATAATATCTTTTTTAAAAATTAGTAGCTGCTAGTTTTCCGTGTATAAAATTTTCTATAAAGAAATATAGCATTAGTTCGTGAAGCTCGAATATGAGAGATTATTGCATGCTAGTTGTTCTTTATTCGTTGTTTGCTTTGTATAAAACTGCGGTCGAGGCAGATACTGTAGATGCCTTATTTTTTAATGTATTTTTATGTCCCAAATTCATGAAATTGCTGGGCACACAAAGAATCGGGTGAATAATTTATCCATGCAATTATTTTTTTCCCTTTCCACTTTTGATCTCACTATAAAGTGATCTTCGTTTGGCTTGCTTATATCCCAAATTTGCTTCATTTGCTACCTTTGCAATTTTATAGACTTTGGTAAATTGCCTTCATTATTTTCTACAACATAAGTTTGTTGTCTGATATTGTGGTAATGCAAGATTTCTAATACGAGAAATGAGAATTCTTAACTTATTTGTGGGTTGCGATGATTGGCTTGTTAATACGTTTCTATATGCATATCATTCGCGCTCAAATTGCGTACCTATTTTTGATAATAGAAAACCTAAACATTATTTGTGGCATAAATTATGTTATCCTTAAACTTGTATAAAAAAAAACAATAATATTTTTTTCGAAGTCTGTCCTTGATACTCCCGGTGCGACATTTTGGACTTTTTGGCAGAAAAGTTATTCTGTTTTGACTAGCTTTGTCTAGACGCAAGGTTTTTTGAATATTTGCAAAAATTTACAAAATGGCAGCGATTTAAAATATATATATTTTTGAGCATGTTTCTCAAAACAACTGGGTACCAATTCAAAAATTTTTTAACAAAGCTCTTGGCCTGTTTTGTGTATTAGTAACATTTTATATATGTATTTCGAAGATCTTTTATATTTTGTTAAAACCGTACCAAAATTTAAAAGCAAATAATATCTCGTAAGTAACGTGCCTCCGATCAAATCGTCTTTATTTTTAGTTATTTATGTACTAAATTCTGCAAAACAATAGAGTTTTTCAAATCGAAAAGGTAGACGACCCCCTTAATCACATTGTGATACCATGCGTATGAGTAACCATGAAGTCGAGTTTGCAAAAATCTTTGCCAACGTTAGATACGAAAGATAGTGAAACAACATTATTAATTTATGATCAAACTAGCAATATATGAAATTGATTATATTTAAATAAATTTCCAGAAACATTGATTATAGTATATATTCGTAATAGAAAAAACGTTTTTCAATAATTTACTCTTCTTTACTGGCGTAGACACCGCTTACTCGGTTATAGCCGAGTTAATAACAGCGCGGCAATCGTTCTTTCTTTTCGCTGTTTGTCGTCAATTGGAGATATCAAATGTAACCAGGTCCTTCTTCACCTGGTCTTTCCAAAGGAGTGGATGTCTTCTTCTTCCTCTGCTTTTACCGGCGGGTACTGAATCAAAAACCTTCAAAGCTTAGTTTTCTCTTCTATTCGGATGACTTGTCTCTTGATTCGCTAAACTATGTCGACGTCGTCGTATTGTGCGAGATATACGCTCATCGTTTCATCAAAAAAGATACCCACCGTTGCCAATGACCAAAGGTCTATAAATCTTTCGCAGAATCTTTCTTTCGAAAACTCGTAATGTCGACTCATCATATGATGTCATTGTCCATGCCTCCGTGCCATATAGTAGGACGGGAATAAGGAGGGACTTGTATAGTTTATTCTTTGTTCGTCGAGAGAGTACTTTACGTTTCAATTGCCTACTCAGTCCAAAGTAGCACCTGTTGCCAAGACTGATCCTGCGCAGAATTTCAAGGTTGATATCGTTGTTGGTGTTGAAGCTGGTTCCAAGATAGACGAAATTATTTACGACTTCAAAGTTATGACTGTCAACAGTGACGTTTGATGAATGGAGATATTTCGTCTTGTCCTCGTTCATGATATATGCGCTTCGCTTCCTTATACAGTCTTGAGAAAGGAGAACTAACGACGTGGATTTCGCCAGCAGGTGTATAGTCTTATAAAAGATTGTGCCTTCTCGATTCAGCTCTGCAGCTCGAATTATTTTCTCCAGTAATAGATTGAGGAAGTCGCATGATACGGGGTCTCGTTGTCTGAAGCCGGGTTTGGTATCGAGAGGCTCGGTAAGCTCCTTCCCGATCCTAATGGAGCTTCTGGTGTTGCCAACGTCAGCTTACATAGCTTTGCGGGGATACCTAGTTCAGACATGGGGCTATAGTAGAATTTTCGAGTCTAAGGCCCACTGATAAGGTCCAATCAGTTTTTTGACGGTGGGCTTTAGTATTTCGCTCGATATGACCTTATATTCGATTTTACTTAGGCTTATCCCGCAATGTGCGTCAATTACTGTGGATAGGGCAGAGCAAACTTAGGTTCTAATCGTCGGGTATGCTCTCGTCCGATCATATCTTGCAAAAGAAGCTGATGCATGCACCTTGTCAGTTCTTGAATAATTCGGCCGGACCAATATTCCCAGAAATATTGCATTTCTCACGACAATCTGGTTACCGGAACGTAACCAGATTTCCATCCAACCATAGGCTTTCAAATTGTAATGAAATCGTACTAACTATTTGGTAGGCCAGCACAACAATACCAATAACAAATTATATCAAAATAATATACAAAGATTTTTCTCTGTTTTGCACAACAATCCTATTCT
>NW_024392924.1:0-1840 GCF_016617805.1 Bactrocera tryoni
TTTAGAAAAGCCCTCAACTTATTCTCTATCTTCCTACCAGGAGCGTGGCAATAGTGTTCACAAACAAATGAAGTGTTTTGAGAAAAATCACATGTTTGTTTCAACTTTGTAAACGCTCTAGCGGCTAAAGTATTCGATGTAGGTGGGTCAAATAAATAGCATCGGTTAGATAATTTAAGGAGCTTTTAGAAAAGCCCTCAACCTGTTTTCTATCCCTACCAGGAGCCTGGCAATAGTGTTCACAAACAAATGAAGTGTTTTGAGAAAAATCACATGTTTGTTTCAACTTTGTAAACGCTCTAGCGGCTAAAGTATTCTATGTAGGTGGGTCAAATAAACAGCATCGGTTAGATAATTTAAGGAGCTTTTAGAAAAGCCCTCAACCTATTTTGTATCCCTACCAGGAGCCTTGCAATAGTGTTCACAAACAAATGTAGTGTTTTGAGAAAAATCACATGTTTGTTTCAACTTTGTAAACGCTCTAGCGGCTAAAGTATTTGAGGTAGGTGGGTCAAATAAATAGCATCGGTTAGATAATTTAAGGAGCTTTTAGAAAAGCCCTCAACCCATTTTCTATCCCTACCAGGAGCCTGGCAATAGTGCTCACAAGCAAATGTAGTGTTTTGAGAAAAATCACATGTTTGTTTCAACTTTGTAAACGCTCTAGCGGCTAAAGTATTCGATGTAGGTGGATCAAATAAATAGCATCGGTTAGATAATTTAAGGAGCTTTTAGAAAAGCCCTCAACCTGTTTTCTATCCCTACCAGGAGCCTGGCAATAGTGTTCACAAACAAATGAAGTGTTTTGAGAAAAATCACATGTTTGTTTCAACTTTGTAAACGCTCTAGCGGCTAAAGTATTCGATGTAGGTGGGTCAAATAAATAGCATCGGTTAGATAATTTAAGGAGCTTTTAGAAAAGCCCTCAACCTGTTTTCTATCCCTACCAGGAGCGAGGCAATAGTGTTCACAAACAAATGTAGTGTTTTGAGAAAAATCACATGGTTGTTTCAACTTTGTAAACGCTCTAGCGGCTAAAGTATTCGATGTAGGTGGGTCAAATAAATAGCATCGGTTAGATAATTTAAGGAGCTTTTAGAAAAGCCCTCAACCTGTTTTCTATCCCTACCAGGAGCCTGGCAATAGTGTTCACAAACAAATGTAGTGTTTTGAGAAAAATCACATGTTTGTTTCAACTTTGTAAACGCTCTAGCGGCTAAAGTATTCGACGTAGGTGGGTCAAATAAATAGCATCGGTTAGATAATTTAAGGAGCTTTTTGAAAAGACCTCAACCTATTTTCTATCCTTACCAGGAGCGCGGCAATAGTGTTCACAAACAAATGTAGTGTTTTGAGAAAAATCACATGTTTGTTTCAACTTTGTAAACGCTCTAGCGGCTAAAGTATTCGATGTAGGTGGATGAAATAAATAGCATCGGTTAGATAATTTAAGGAGCTTTTAGAAAAGCCCTCAACCTGTTTTCTATCCCTACTAGCAGCGAGGCAATAGTTCTCACAAACAAATGTAGTGTTTTGAGAAAAATCACATGTTTGTTTCAACTTTGTAAACGCTCTAGCGGCTAAAGTATTCGACGAAGATGGGTCACATAAATGCATCGGTTAGATAATTTAAGGAGCTTTTTGAAAAGACCTCAACCTATTTTCTATCCTTACCAGGAGCGCGGCAATAGTGTTCACAAACAAATGTAGTGTTTTGAAAAAAATCACTTGTTTGTTTCAACTTTGTAAACGCTTTAGCGGCTAAAGTATTCGACGTAGGTGGGTCAAATAAATAGCATCGGTTAGATAATTTAAGGATCTTTTGGAAAAGTCCTCAACC
>NW_024392925.1:0-2286 GCF_016617805.1 Bactrocera tryoni
AAACCACATGTCAACCAAGTTCAGTTCTTCCATTTTTGGCAACAAAAAGATTGTTAGCATCGAACGATAGCGATCGTGCCATTCACCGTAACGTTGCGTCCAACAGCATCTTTGAAAAAATACGGTCCAATGATTCCACCAGCGTACAAACCACACCAAACAGTGCATTTTTCGGGATGCATGGGCAGTTGGCCACCAAGATCATGCGGATTTAACGCCTTTAGACTATTTTTTGTGGGGCTACGTCAAGTCTAAAGTCTACAGAAATAAGCCAGCAACTATTCCAGCTTTGGAAGACAACATTTCCGAAGAAATTCGGGCTATTCCGGCCGAAATGCTCGAAAAGTTACCCAAAATTGGACTTTCCGAATGGACCACTTAAGACGCAGCCGCGGTCAACATTTAAATGAAATTATCTTCAAAAAGTAAATGTCATGAACCAATCTAACGTTTCAAATAAAGAACCGATGAGATTTTGCAAATTTTATGCGTTTTTTTTTAAAAAAAAGTTATCAAGCTCTTAAAAAATCACCCGATATAAAGACTCTAATCAACCATTGAAGATTATTACGATTACAAGTGATTGGCTAGCAGGTGCTGGCGACAGAGATGGAGGATGCATACAGCGTAAAAAGGAAGTTGGTGCAGTTTAACTGAAAAAAGAGCTTAGAGGGATCGAACCAAAACTCACCAGTCAGTGAAAACTTAATTTTGCGAATTTACTGTTTTTCGTGTTAAAAAAAAAGGAGTTAATTTTTAACGTTAATTTTTTTGTTCAATATTATCAAGGGGTTTGTCCAGTTGCGACAATTCAGGCAACAAATTTGTATTTTTTGTGTTTAAAAAAAGGAGTTACGTTAATGTTTGTTGTTCATTATTATCGGCAGTTTTGTTTAGTTACGACAACATAATGCTTATTTTTCATTTTCCATGTAGATAAAGTCCATTTAAAGTATATGTATAACAATATATAAAATATTAATAATATAATAAAGATTAAACATAATTACTTCCGATAAATCGTGCTTTATTGAATGTGCTAATCCACAAAATACCTATTCAAATTACATCTGAACCCTGGCTAAGCCAAGGTATTAAGAAAAAAATAAGCTTGGAACGGCGCTGGTTCCAGGGCCTGGACCAGTGTTAATAAACGGCCTGGGCCAGCCCTAGTTACCAGGTCTGGCCCCACGTTACATTCCAATGCTCATCCACTATTGGTCCGGGCTTGGATACCAAGCCTGATCCAAGCTTGCCAAGTCTTGGGAACGGCTTGGTTAAAGGCTGGGCCATTGGTGATTTCCTACCTGGGGAGTATCCATTAATAGGCCTAAAGGTTTCACTGGATATCGTCCAGCTTTGGTCTGGCTTCTGAAGGTATCCAATGTTATGCACCGTTTATGCCATTATAGTCGAGATGCTTTCGTCGCATCATTACAAAAATATTTCTACGAATTTATTTGTATTATCCTTATTTCTTTTTTTTTTTTTGTGACCTTAAAAGGTTATAATAGCTATTTCATTCCTCTTTTGCTTGGGGTAATTTAACTATATTAAATTGCTTTCTGTATTCTTTATGTAAGTTCTTAAGTTTGGAAGACCACCATGTATACCTATCTTCACAACTACAATAGGAACGAACATCACTTCCTATTCTTGCCCACGTTGCGATACTTTGGTATCTATTACCAGTTCGCACGCTCAGGTAGGGTTGTGCGGGGGATTTTTGCCAACCCAAAGTGTGTCTCCCTTCATTATTATTTCCATCAAGTTTTTAAATCCGAGAATTTTATAGAGAACGTAGACACCCAAAAGCATGGGAACGAGTCAAAGTTCTGTTGTCTTCTTTTGATATACTGGGACTCAGGCGAACATGCTGGGGGCAACCAATGTTTGCTTTCCTTTAGATCGTTGTTAAATTTGGTTATACTTTTGTATAAGGGAAGGTAAAAGGCATTCCCCATTCTAGTTTTCAAAGCTGTTTGGTGGATACAAAAAATTTTAAATTTTTTAGAAACCTTTTTCAGATACATTTAGTTGAAGAGAGGTTGTATTAAATGTTCAACAGGTTTTCCAATATCTGAAGAGAAGGAAGGGGAACAGTAAATAGTATGCTATTTTATTATTAGTGCACATACAACCAAATGCGTCGTAATACCACAATGAAGTCGTTTTAGGCAGCTCCTCCATATAACTACAAATTGTTATAAATAATATGTAGTATGTCTATAAACAGCAGAACGATTTTCTACTCGACTTGCACTCCTACTCTCTGAGAGCACCCAT
>NW_024392926.1:0-2994 GCF_016617805.1 Bactrocera tryoni
TTTTAAGAGCTTGATAACTTTTAAAAAAAAAAACGCATAAAATTTGCAAAATCTCATCGGTTCTTTATTTGAAACGTTAGATTGGTTCATGACATTTACTTTTTTGAAGATAATTTCATTTAAATGTTGACCGCAGCTGCGTCTTGGGTGGTCCATTCGGAAAGTCCAATTTTGGGCAACTTTTTCGAGCATTTCGGCCGGAATAGCCCGAATTTCTTCGGAAATGTTGTCTTCCAAAGCTGGAATAGTTGCTGGCTTATTTCTGTAGACTTTAGACTTGACGTAGCCCCACAAAAAATAGTCTAAAGGCGTTAAATCGCATGATCTTGGTGGCCAACTTACGGGTCCATTTCTTGAGATGAATTGTTCTCCGAAGTTTTCCCTCAAAATGGCCATAGAATCGCGAGCTGTGTGGCATGTAGCGCCATCTTGTTGAAACCACATGTCAACCAAGTTCAGTTCTTCCATTTTTGGCAACAAAAAGTTTGTTAGCATCGAACGATAGCGATCGCCATTCACCGTAACGGGATTGCGTACCAATCAGCATCTTTGCTAAAAAAGTCTACAGAAATAAGCCGCAACTATTCCAGCTTTGGAAGACAATGATTCGGGCTATTCCACCAGCTCGTACGAAACCACCAAGACGCAAACATTTAAATGCATTTCTTCAAAAAAGTAAATGTCATGGTTTCAAATAAAAAAGAACCATGGATTTTGCAAATTTTATGCGTTTTTTTAAAAAAAAAAGTTATCAAGCTCTTAAAAAATCACCCGATACATATACTATATACATATACAAGTATATACTCCACTCAAATTTTGGAATATTAAAAATTCGCATTGATTGGGTAGTATCTGGATTGGTCTTAGGATTTCTTAAGACATATCACCATAAAAGCCGTTTTGATCCGAATTACCAATTGAAGTCAAATATGTATGTTATTACAGTTTACAATGCATAGAAACGTGAAGAATTACAATAACTCGTTAATCGGCATTATTAACTCTGGACCGTGGTAAATTTTCAATATTCCCTCGATATTAGGTTTACCAAATACTCGAGGTCAAACACAATTATTTTCATGATAAAAGTAAATTAAACTTTCGGAGGAAAATAAAAATAGAAAAAATAGAAACAGCCAAACTAGCAGACTTAAATATATTTTCTTCAGAGACTATAAGAACAATGAAAATAAACGAAAGTAACAAAAAACCGCATAGACTTACTGCTACTGCTAATGCTTATCCATTTACAATTAAAAGCTGCTTGTTTGCTTTAACACAAAAATATTTTTTTGTGCTATATTATAGTATTTAAAATCTTCAAACAAACCAATCAAAAATAACACCAGTGCGAAACGAACACCATAATTATATAGTACGTAAATTTTGCTAAAAAGTTACATATTCGATAACAAAATAATTTTTTGTCCACGAATTTGAAATTCGTTTTAACTGATTCGTCTTCCATCTTCATATCTGCTCTGATGCGTCTTGAAAAAAAGTATGTTTATACAAGTTTTGACTGATAGATATGAAAGTTCTAATTATAACACACTTTCAAAAAATCTATATAATGAAACATATCATTGAATATTAAAAAAATAAATTATAGAATAGTATATAACCAATAAATGGATTTTATGTAGAATATAACTCGCACAATACAATTGATAGCCGCAGCTATAACGTCGAGTAAAAGAAATAAAACATTATTACCAAAATATATGTACCATAACAATGGTGAGTTGTACAGAAACATTTACCATAGTTCCTTCACATGGTATGTTTCTGTTGAAATGTGAACATTATTTTAAAAAAAATCCTAATTTGATATATTAATAGTTACGGTGTTTTCATGAAAGCAAGTATATTCGGCGCAAGTGACAAATTTAACGCCTTGGTAATTTATCAAAGATTTCTATTCAAACGATAACATTTCTACTAGTGTATACATATGTGTGTTGAGTCGTGGTGAAAGAATGATGTATGCTTTATCAAATATCATATCTTTATATCGCGCACTTATCTCAAATTATTATTGAATTTTTTCAACATTGAAGCTATTCCGTTATGTCACATGTTTGTTTGGTTTGTTATCATCTAACCGCATATTGATATTAGACATAAATGCCTTAGCGGTTCCAAATGGTGTGTCCAAAAACAAAACGCCTCGTTCATTAAAAACAATCAGTTTAATCCATATACATGAATGTATGTATGTAAACAAAAATTACTCTACCCTGGCAGAAGCTGTGTGATATTATTTAATTTTTTTACAGTAATAAAATATTCAAATGATTCTTACATGACTTGATCCGGATTTTCATCGAAAAATCATCTTCAGCGATGAGGCTCATTTCTGGCTGCATGACTTCGTCAATAAGCAAAATATGGTCAGACAGAAATATACCCGGACTCCATGAGTCACCATTGCACCCCAAAAAAATTACGGTTTGGTGCAGTTTATGGGCTGATGGTGTCATTGGGTCGTACTTCTTTCGTGATGATCAAGACCGGCACGTTACTATAATATTCCCTGTGCGGCTACGTCAAGTCTATGCTCTATGCCAATAAGCCAGCAAGGATTGATGAGCTTCGTACGAATAACGAACGTGAAATTGCAGCAGTATCGGCCGATTTATGCTTGAAAACAATAGAGAATTGGATGGCCATGGCTTCCTACATAATGGCATCGAATGCACTTTCACAAAAATAAAGAATGTAATTATATCCCAAACAGTTGTTGTTTTATTTAACCTTTTCATGCCCGATGTTGCCTATAGGCAACATTGTACATTTATGCTTCTAAGTCCCGTTATTTAAATTTTTTTGACGCGCGATTTTTTGCATTATGTAGTTTGGTGAATTGTTGCAAGGGTTCATTCAGTAGGCGTTTTTCGAAGAGTGGAATTGTCAAGATCGCGAAAAAAGGCGTTTACTCAAAAAGTGTTTAAAAGGATTAAAATAGCTGGAACAACATAAATAAATAAA
>NW_024392927.1:0-4246 GCF_016617805.1 Bactrocera tryoni
ATAGCTAACTAATGAAATATACCTGACCCACCTAGGTTAAATACTTACGCCGCTAGAGTGTTTAAAAAGTAAAAAAAAAAGTGATTTTTCTCAAAAAACTACATTTATTGTGAAAACTATTGCCACGCCCCTGGTAGGGTTTAGGGGGTAAGTGTTAGTTTTCCTGGAAGTTCTTCGACATAGCTAACTAATGCAATGTATTTGACCCACCTAGCTTAAACACTTTAGCCGCTAGAGCGTTTAAAATGTTAAAAAAAATTTGATTATTCTCAAAAACTACATTTCTTGTGAACACTATTGCCACGCCCCTGGTAGGGTTCATGGGGCGAGTGCTAGTTTTTCTGGAAGCCCTTCGACATAGCTAACTAATGCAATATATTTGACCCACCTATGTCAAATACTTTAGCCGCTATAGCGTTTACAAAATTAAAAAAAAATGTGATTTTTCTCAAAAAACTACATTTTTTGTGAACACTATTACCACGCCCCTGGTAGGGCTTAGGGGGCAAGTGTTAGTTTTCCTGGAAGTCCTTCGACATAGCTAACTAATGCAATATATTTGACCCACCTAGCTTAAATACTTTAGCCGCTAGAGCGTTTAAAAAGTTAAAAAAATGTGATTTTTCTCAAAAAACTACATTTTTTGTGAACACTATTACCACGCCTCTGGTAGGGTTTAAGGGGCAAGTGCTAGCTTTCCTGGAAGTCCTTCGACATAGCTAACTAATGCGATATATTTGACCCACCTAGGTTAAATACTTAAGCCGCTATAGCGTTTACAAAATTAAAAAAATGTGATTTTTCTCAAAAAACTACATTTTTTGTGAACACTATTACCACGCCCCTGGTAGGGTTTAAGGGGCAAGTGTTAGTTTTCCTGGAAGTTCTTCGACATAGCTAACTAATGCAATGTATTTGACCCACCTAGCTTAAATACTTTAGCCGCTAGAGCGTTTAAAATGTTAAAAAAAAGTGATTTTTCTCAAAAAACTACATTTATTGTGAACACTATTGCCACGCCCCTGGTAGGGTTCATGGGGCGAGTGCTAGTTTTTCTGGAAGCCCTTCGACTTAGCTAACTAACGCAATAAATTTGGCCCACCTATGTCAAATACTTTAGCCGCTATAGCGTTTACAAAATTAAAAAAAATGTGATTTTTCTCAAAAAACTACATTTTTTGTGAACACTATTACCACGCCCCTGGTAGGGTTTAGGGGGTAAGTGTTAGTTTTCCTGGAAGTTCTTCGACATAGCTAACTAATGCAATGTATTTGACCCACCTAGCTTAAACACTTTAGCCGCTAGAGCGTTTAAAATGTTAAAAAAAATTTGATTATTCTCAAAAACTACATTTCTTGTGAACACTATTGCCACGCCCCTGGTAGGGTTCATGGGGCGAGTGCTAGTTTTTCTGGAAGCCCTTCGACTTAGCTAACTAACGCAATAAATTTGGCCCACCTATGTCAAATACTTTAGCCGCTATAGCGTTTACAAAATTAAAAAAAATGTGATTTTTCACAAAAAACTACATTTTTCTGAACACTATTGCCACGCCCCTGGTAGGGTTTAGGGGGCAAGTGTTAGTTTTCCTGGAAGTTCCTCGACATAGCTAACCAATGCAATATGTCTGACCCACCTAGCTTAAATACTTTAGCCGCTAGAGCGTTTAAAACTTAAAAAAAATGTGATTTTTCTCAAAAACTACATTTTTTGTGAACACTCTTACCACGCTTCTGGTAGGGTTCATGGGGCGAGTGCTAGATTTCCTGGAAACTCTTCGACATGGCTAACTAACGCAATATATCTGACCTACCTAGGTTAAATACTTAAGCCGCTATAGCGTTTACAAAATTAAAAAAATGTGATTTTTCTCAAAAAACTACATTTTTTGTGAACACTATTACCACGCCCCTGGTAGGGTTTAGGGGGCAAGTGTTAGTTTTCCTGGAAGTTCTTCGACATAGCTAACTAATGCAATGTATTTGACCCACCTAGCTTAAATACTTTAGCCGCTAGAGCGTTTAAAATGTTAAAAAAAATTTGATTTTTCTCAAAAAACTACATTTCTTGTGAACACTATTGCCACGCCCCTGGTAGGGTTCATGGGGCGAGTGCTAGTTTTTCTGGAAGCCCTTCGACTTAGCTAACTAACGCAATAAATTTGGCCCACCTATGTCAAATACTTTAGCCGCTATAGCGTTTACAAAATTAAAAAAATGTGATTTTTCTCAAAAAACTACATTTTTTGTGAACACTATTGCCACGCCCCTGGTAGGGTTTAGGGGGCAAGTGCTAGTTTTCCTGGAAGTTCTTCGACATAGCTAACCAATGCAATATGTCTGACCCACCTAGCTTAAATACTTTAGCCGCTAGAGCGTTTAAAATGTTAAAAAAAAATTGTTTTTCTCAAAAAACTACATTTTTTGTGAACACTATTACCACGCCCCTGGTAGGGTTTAGGGGGCAAGTGCTAGTTTTCCTGGAAGTTCTTCGACATAGCTAACTAATGCAATAAATTTGGCCCACCTATGTCAAATACTTTAGCCGCTATAGCGTTTACAAAATTAAAAAAATGTGATTTTTCTCAAAATACTACATTTTTGTGAACACTATTGCCACGCCCCTGGTAGGGTTTAGGGGGCAAGTGCTAGTTTTCCTGGAAGTTCTTCGACATAGCTAACTAATGCAATATATTTGACCCACCTAGCTTAAATACTTTAGCCGCTAGAGCGTTTAAAATGTTAAAAAAAATTTGATTTTTCTCAAAAAACTACATTTCTTGTGAACACTATTGCCACGCCCCTGGTAGGGTTTAGGGGGCAAGTGCTAGTTTTCCTGGAAGTTCTTCGACATAGCTAACTAATGCAATATATTTGACCCACCTATGTCAAATACTTAAGCCGCTATAGCGTTTACAAAATTAAAAAAATGTGATTTTTCTCAAAAAACTACATTTTTTGTGAACACTATTACCACGCCCCTGGTAGGGTTTAGGGGGCAAGTGCTAGTTTTCCTGGAAGTTCTTCGACATAGCTAACTAATGCAATATATTTGACCCACCTAGGTTAAATACTTTAGCCGCTAGAGCGTTTAAAAAATTAAAACAAATGTGATTTTTCTCAAAATACTACATTTTTGTGAACACTATTGCCACGCCCCTGGTAGGGTTTAGGGGGCAAGTGCTAGTTTTCCTGGAAGTTCTTCGACATAGCTAACTAATGCAATATATTTGACCCACCTAGGTTAAATACTTTAGCCGCTATAGCGTTTACAAAATTAAAAAAAATGTGATTTTTCTCAAAAAACTACATTTTTTGTGAACACTATTACCACGCCCCTGGTAGGGTTTAGGGGGCAAGTGCTAGTTTTCCTGGAAGTTCTTCGACATAGCTAAATAATGCAATATATTCTACCCACCTAAGTTAAATACTTTAGCCGCTATAGCGTTTAAAAAATTAAAACAAATGTGATTTTTCTCAAAAAACTACATTTTTTGTGAACACTATTACCACGCCCCTGGTAGGGTTTAGGGGGCAAGTGCTAGTTTTCCTGGAAGTTCTTCGACATAGCTAACTAATGCAATATATTTGACCCACCTATGTCAAATACTTAAGCCGCTATAGCGTTTACAAAATTAAAAAAATGTGATTTTTCTCAAAAAACTACATTTTTTGTGAACACTATTACCACGCCCCTGGTAGGGTTTAGGGGGCAAGTGCTAGTTTTCCTGGAAGTTCTTCGACATAGCTAACTAATGCAATGTATTTGACCCACCTAGCTTAAATACTTTAGCCGCTAGAGCGTTTAAAATGTTAAAAAAAATTTGATTTTTCTCAAAAAACTACATTTTTTGTGAACACTATTACCACGCCCCTGGTAGGGTTTAGGGGGCAAGTGCTAGTTTTCCTGGAAGTTCTTCGACATAGCTAACTAATGCAATATATTTGACCCACCTATGTCAAATACTTAAGCCGCTATAGCGTTTACAAAATTAAAAAAATGTGATTTTTCTCAAAAAACTACATTTTTTGTGAACACTATTACCACGCCCCTGGTAGGGTTTAGGGGGCAAGTGTTAGTTTTCCTGGAAGTTCTTCGACATAGCTAACTAATGCAATATATTTGACCCACCTATGTCAAATACTTAAGCCGCTATAGCGTTTACAAAATTAAAAAAATGTGATTTTTCTCAAAAAACTACATTTTTTGTGAACACTATTACCACGCCTCTGGTAGGGTTTAGGG
>NW_024392928.1:0-1953 GCF_016617805.1 Bactrocera tryoni
AAGCAATACTAACTCGACGTATTGTAATGCCCATGATCCAATTAAAGAAGATTCTGTGCCGGCTTTCTGATACGAAATGTATCCATTATGTCAAAATCAGTTGTTTTTTGTTTTTCTCATAAATTTTCTGATTACATTTCGATGATTTTATGCTATTTACAATCTATTCGTACTCTGTTATCACTCAACAAATGAATTTTCATGGGTTGAAATCTTTCAAAAGTTTATTTTTCATTCATAAAAACAAAACAGTTGATTTTAAAATTATGGGTTCAATACTTTTGACAAATTATTGTTATATAATTTAATTATGTCCCAATCGTTTTAATGAATACTTCGTACTTGAGAAATATTTGTATAAAGTACAAAACTATAAAAAGAGGCCTCATGGTTTCCAAAAAAAAAAAGCAGACCAGACAAAGGCCAAGAGCGATATAGAGAAAGCAAATATTTTTTCGAAATACCTTGAATGTTTCTTTAAACAATATGACACATCTAATACAGCAGAAATGGAACCTCATACTTACGATAATTACACCGAAGTCCCTCCAATAACTAACAAAAAAACTGAAGTCTAAAAAATCACCAGAGTTTGACTTTATTACCAGCGAAATACCAAAACAGCTTCCTCAAACCGTTATAAGTAAGTAATATTCCTTGTTGACTGTTTAACCGGTTGGAAGGAATTCATAAAGCACAACACCACGATAATCGATGAAAACAGTCAACATGATCTTGATTTTTGAGTGACTTTGACGCGATTTTTTTGGTCTCGGCTCTGTTTTGGCTTTCTTTTATTCGCTCGATTGATCGGTTGTTTCGGGGTCGTAAGCATAGATCCAAGTCTCATCGCCAGTTATAATGCGTTTCATGACACCCTGGTAGTTGGAAAGCATCGTTTCACACACTTCAATGCGACGCCTTTTTTCCAAAAAATTCAATGTTTTCGGTAACAGTCAGAGAATTGACGCGCTTGAGGTCCAAAACATCCTTCAAAATAGTATTGGCTGAATCTTTCGATATGCCAACTTCATCAGCAAGGTCTCCAATTGTTAATCGACGGTTTTTCAACACCAAATCTTTGATTTGTTGAACGTGAGCTTCGTCGGTTGAGGTTGATGGTCGCCCTGGACGCTCTTCGTCTTCGACACGTCCACGGTCGCAGCAGAAAATTGATTCCGTAAACAAAATTTAATGAAAATTCTTTGCTCAACAAATTTCGACATCGCAAAAAACGAAAAACTCCCTTTTAGCAGCTCACAAAATGACACGTATCTCCAACACTAATGAATATTTTGACATGAAATTTGACATAAATGTGACTGACAGTACTACCAACCTAAAATAAAAATAATTCTCCAAATCCTTCGACGCGCGCAGTTGAAAATCAAATGTCACCTCATTTTTTGGGCACAGTAGTATATATTTACGCTTGCAGCGCTTCTTAACAACATAATTGAATAGAGGAAGCTGATACCGGCATCAGTTTGGTTTCCGAAAAAATCGCTCCACCATTGACGAAGTGCATAAAATATTTAGAGCCATTGAAAATGCCTTTGAAGAAAAAAAGTTTGCGACCGTCTTCCCCAACGTTTCTCAACCTTTTGATAAAGTTTGCCATGGCGGGCTCATAAACAAAATTAATATGCTTTTAACCAAAGGAATATTACAGTGTGTTAGGACCCATCCTTTACCTACTCTTTACATGCGATCTACAACACGATGACAATTGTATTACAGCGACATTTGCAGACTCTAACAATACTAGATATATGCCTTTGTACCTTAACGGCAAAACTCCGCTCTCCCCACTTGTAACAAAAATTCTTTTTTACAAGCAGGTGTTCAGACCAGTTTGGACTTTTGGGATACAACTTTGGGGCTGTTCAAGGCCTAGCACTGTTGTACAAGTCCAGCGATTCCAAGATGCGCAAATCAATGCGCCTTGTATTC
>NW_024392929.1:0-1633 GCF_016617805.1 Bactrocera tryoni
TAGCAGGAGCGGCAATAGGGTCTACAAGCAAATGTAGTGTTTTGAGAAAAATCACAAGTTTGTTTCAACTTTTGTAAACGCTCCAGCGGCTAAAGTATCTGGATGTAGGTGGGTCAAAGGAATAGCATCGGTTAGATAATTTAAGGACCCTTTAGAAAAGCTCCTCAACTTATTCTCTATCCCTACCAGGAGCGTGGCGATAGTGTTCACAAGCAAATGTAGTGTTTTGAGAAAAATCATATGTTTGTTTCAACTTTGTAAACGCTCTAGCGGCTAAAGTATTCGATGTAGGTGGGTCAAATAAACAGCATCGGTTAGATAATTTAAGGAGCTTTTAGAAAAGCCCTCAACTTATTCTCTATCCCTACCAGGAGCGTGGCAATAGTGTTCACAAGCAAATGTAGTGTTTTGAGAAAAATCACATGTTTGTTTCAACTTTGTAAACGCTCTAGCGGCTAAAGTATTCGATGTAGGTGGATCAAATAAATAGCATCGGTTAGATAATTTAAGGAGCTTTTAGAAAAGCCCTCAACTTATTCTCTATCCCTACCAGGAGCGTGGCGATAGTGTTCACAAGCAAATGTAGTGTTTTGAGAAAAATCATATGTTTGTTTCAACTTTGTAAACGCTCTAGCGGCTAAAGTATTCGTTGTAGGTGGGTCAAATAAACAGCATCGGTTAGATAATTTAAGGAGCTTTTAGAAAAGCCCTCAACCTTTTTTCTATCCCTACCAGGAGCGTGGCAATAGTGTTCAAAAACAAATGTAGTGTTTTGAGAAAATTCACATGTTTGTTTCAACTTTGTAAACGCTCAAGCGGCTAAAGTATTCGATGTAGGTGGATCAAATAAATAGCATCGGTTAGATAATTTAAGGAGAAAAGCCCTCAACTTATTTTCTATCCCTACCAGGAGCGTGGCAATAGTGTTCACAAGCAAATGTAGTGTTTTGAGAAAAATCACATGTTTGTTTCAACTTTGTAAACGCTCTAGCGGCTAAAGTATTCGATGTAGGTGGATCAAATAAATAGCATCGGTTAGATAATTTAAGGAGCTTTTAGAAAAGCCCTCAACCTGTTTTCTATCCCTACCAGGAGCGAGGCAATAGTGTTCACAAACAAATGTAGTGTTTTGAGAAAAATCACATGTTTGTTTCAACTTTGTAAACGCTCTAGCGGCTAAAGTATTCGATGTAGGTGGGTCAAATAAATAGCATCGGTTAGATAATTTAAGGAGCTTTTAGAAAAGCCCTCAACTCATTCTCTATCCCTACCAGGAGCGCGGCAATAGTGTTCGTAAACAAATGTAGTGTTTTGAGAAAAATCACATGTTTGTTTCAACTTTGTAAACGCTCTAGCGGCTAAAGTATTAGCTGTAAATAAACAGCATCGGTTAGATAATTTAAGGAGCTTTTAGAGAAGCCCTCAACTTATTCTCTATCCCTACCAGGAGCGTGGCAATAGTGTTCACAAAGAAATGTAGTGTTTTGCAAAAAATCACATGTTTTTTTCAACTTTTTAAACGCTCTAGCGGCTAAAGTGTTCGACGTAGGTGGATCAAATAAATAGCATCGGTTAGATAATTAAAGGAGCTTTTAGAAAAGCCCTCAACCAGTTTTCTATTCCTACCAGGAGC
>NW_024392930.1:0-638 GCF_016617805.1 Bactrocera tryoni
AGAATAAGATACGAAATATGACTGTAATCCATTTTTTTAATATAAAGTTTTGACCCTTTCGAGGTTGGTATATTCAAAGCTCGATCATGGTGAAATTAAATTACTCACTCCACTCCACTCCACTCTTCTTTTTCAATCTATTTTATAAATAAGCTTCCTTTTTGAGGTCTGCTAGTAGTAATCAACTGGCCTAATTAATTGCCGATCAAATAATAATAAATAGGAAATGTTCATTCAAAATTCCACTGGCTAATTACAAACAAATCAACATATTTAAGAAGTTTTGTCTGGGCATACACTAAATAATGTTTTATGTACAGGAAGATACCAACAAATTTTTGTTTAAAATATTTACACATTTTTGCCAAAATAAACATATTCAATTATCACTTATTTATATTTATGAATTTTTGATTTTTATGAATCTAAACAAAAAGCAGTTGACTTGTATATAATAAGTATGAATGTATTTTGACATTTCATGATAACAAAACCAAACACAGGAAGCGATCTACTCGTAATTATATGTGGTAAACGCAACAACAAATTTCCGACGCAGACCGATTTATTAAAGTGAACAGCTTGTGATAATTATTTTTCCAGCGAATTAAGTGGTGAGAGATGAGTCATGATCAAGT
>NW_024392931.1:0-672 GCF_016617805.1 Bactrocera tryoni
CGCATGAGAAACTTTTGATGACGACCACTGCAAGCGTACTAAGGATTACGATTTAAGGACATGCACCTGGAATGTCCGGTCCCTTAATTGGGACAGAGCCGCTGTCCAGCTGGTTGATGTCCTTGTTAGAGTAAAGGCTGATATCACCGCCGTCCAGAAGTAGCAATACCCGCCGGGAGAAGCAGAATCCACTTCGTTGGATTCAAATGACAAAATTTCTTGGTGTCAAAAATTTATAAAATTGGATAAAATCTTCAGCTATCTCCCATAAAACAAATAAAAGAGTTTTCAAATTTCCGGTTGTCTTAAAGCCAAATATATTTACGATTTATTTGAATAAAATTCAAAGTCTATCATTTTTTAGAGATAGTATGTTGTGTTTCCAAAAATGGATAGATTCCATATACCTAATAAACGTGTTTCATAGATCCGGTTGGCTTTACATCGTATATATCGGTAAAAATGCTGCTAAAGAAACTGAAGGATTACAATCAAGTTTTTTGGAAAAAATTGAGTGATTTTGAAACCAATCGTGCTTTCAATTTTGTTAGACTCAAATGATCCTTCAAAATGCTTTTAACTGATCCTTTCGATATTCCAACGATGCCTGTAAGATCTCTGCCTGTTAATCGTCGATTCTCAATCACCGATTCCTTTATTTTATTGATGTGT
>NW_024392932.1:0-1564 GCF_016617805.1 Bactrocera tryoni
GGGAATTTTCATGCTACCTGTAGCAAGCTATTGCAAAAAAGCCGTATTATTTATTTAAAGAACAGACTGGCGTGATTGGAATTTGTGAGCATGCACATAAATTGAGCGATTACCAAATGGCAAACTGTACTTTTTTTTGTCGAATCGAAGTTTAATATCAAAGATTGAGATGGGCTGAAGCTGGTAGGCAGACCGAAGGGACAACGCCCAAATCAACGTTATAAAACAAGCGCGGTGAAACATGGTGGAGACAATGTACTAGTGTGGGGTTGTTTTCCAGGGAGTGCAATAGGATAAATTCATCATATAAACAGTATAATGGACAAATATAAGCATAAAAATATATCTCAGAATATTAATGCTGCCACATGTTGCAGAAGAAATGGCTTTAAAATGGAGTTATCAACATGACAACGACCAGAAACACACTGCTATTTGTGTAAAAAAGTGGTTTGTTGATAACAGGAATGAGGTTTTGAAGCGACTCGCACAATCACCTGATCTCAATCCCATAGAGAACCAATGGTAAATTGTAGATCGAAAAATCAGACTTGAGAATTGTAAAAATAAGGCCGTTTTATACATTCAAGAGAAGGTAGCATGGAAAAGCATTTCCTGGGACACATCAAATAAATTAATTGAGTCCATGCCTAGCCGATGTGCAACTGTATTGAAAAATAAGGGATACGCAACCAAATATTGAAAGACATAAATTTTTCAATCATAAAACCATTTCGTGCTTTTGTTTTGTCGCACCAAATTTTTGGAGTTTTTCATATATGGTATTTTATATATTTTTTTAATAAGTTATTTTGTTTAATTTTTGCTAATTTTAAAAGAAGAATACATGAACTAATAATACAAATCAATAAAACATCACGTAATGCCTAATTTATGATTTTATCCAGTTAAATACCGACAAGGTAGATTCCGTGCTTTAGTTTTGTCGCACACTGTATGTGTTATAGTTGTTCGATCCGAACAATTTCTTCATAAATTGTTGTGTAGCCTCAAACAATAATCTGTGCTGAATTTCGTTAAGATACCTTGTCAATGAAAAGAATTTTTCAAATAAGGATTTGAGTTCTATTGGTCAGTTTGTACGGCAGCTACATGTTATAGTTGTTCGATCTGAACACTTTCTTCGGAAATTGTAGCGATGCTTGAGATAATAATCTGTGCTGAATTTGGTTAGGATAACTTATCAATTAAAAGGTTTTTCCATATAAGGACTTGAGTTTTATTGGTCAGTTTGTATGACAGCTACATACATATGTACATATATGCTATAGTTGCTCCATCCGAACAATTTCTTCTTAAATTATAGCAATGCCTAAGATAATAATCTTCACCAAATTTTTTGAAGATAGCTCGTCAAGTAAAAAAGTTTTCCAAACAAGGACTTGATTTTGATCAATCAGTTTGTATGGCAGATATATGATATAGTGGTCCGATATCGACGCTTCTAAAAAACAAGCAACAGCTTGGTGAGAAAAGAACAAGTGAAAAATTTCAGAACGATATCTCAAAAACTGAGAGACTAGTTCACGTATATGCTTACAGA
>NW_024392933.1:0-1020 GCF_016617805.1 Bactrocera tryoni
AAGGGCTAAGTTCGGGTGTCACCGAAAATTTTATACTCTCGCATGATAAAGTGATAATCGAGATTTCATTATCAGTCATTTACATATTTTTCAAATACCGTATTTGTGTAAAGTTTTATTCCGCTATCATCATTGGTTCCTAATGTATATATTATACAGAGAAGGCATCAGATGGAATTCAAAATAGCGTTATATTGGAAAAAGGCGTGGTTGTGAACCGATTTCACCCATATTTCGTACATGTCATCAGGGTATTAAGAAAATATTATGTACCGAATTTCATTGAAATCGGTATTCATTGACTTCAAATATTTAAATTAACTAACTTTCTACATCTTACTGAAGTTGGCGTAAAGCCATAACGGCAGTGCATTTGGAAGAATTTCATAACCTTATATTTAGATATAAAGTCGATTTTCTTGTATACACACATCTAGCAATCGATATTGTGTAGCTTCTGAACATTAACTTTACACATTTAAGATTATTAACTTTCTTCATCTTACTGAAAGTGACATAAAGCCATAACGGCAGTGCATTTGGAAGAATTCCAAAATCTTATATTTAGGTATAAATTCGATTTTCTTGTATACACATATCTAGCAATCGATATTGAGTAGCTTCTAATCATTAACTTTACATATTTAAGATGATTAACTTTCTTCATCTTACTGAAGTTGGCATAAAGCCATAACGGCAGTGCATTTGCAAAAATTCCATAATCTTATATTTAGATATAAAGTCGATTTTCTTGTATATACGCATTTAGCAGTCGATATTGAGTAGCTTCTATTCATTAACTTTACATATTTAAGATGATTAACTTTCTTCATCTTACTGAAGTTGACATAAAGCCATAACGGCAGTGCATTTGGAAAAATTCCATAATCTTATATTTAGATATAAATTCGATTTTCTTGTATACACACATATAGCAATCGATATTGAGTAGCTTTTAATCATTAACTTTACATATTTAAGATGATTAACTTTCTTCATCTTACTGAAGTTGACCTAAAG
>NW_024392934.1:0-1699 GCF_016617805.1 Bactrocera tryoni
GTTCTCAAATATTTGCATTACTTGGAGGCTACCTTTTATAAGCTGTCCACGATTCATCAAATCTTGTGGAGTTCCGAATAGAAGAAACAACTGTTGCAGCTGGTAAAAAATAAATCTATGAATTGTTCATTAAGTTGAAAGTATCATTTAGTATAGTTAGAATCAGATGACGATTGGACGGTATTTTCATAATGTCACACTTAAGGGGCTATACCAATGTGACACTTTGAAAAATAAAATTGTATTTGCTTTTTCGATAGTTTGTATTTTCAAAAATATCCGTTGAAATCGGAAAGCTCGTATCTTGAATAGTTTTTGGATGGCAGCGTTCTAAAAAGCGATCGTTCGCAGGTATAATCACATATGAGTGAAACTTTAAACGACATTTCTCAAAATTGCTGACGTTATAACTCAACGAGAAATTATCCGATTGACTTGAAATTAAAACTGGATCATAATTCATTGCACAGGAAATATCTTTAAGTTTAATACTGTTTGAATTTTTTTATTTCGGCTACTCATTCGGCCGGAATCATGTCAGCAGCTGGGGCACTTTTTTTTGGCACCTCCGAAGACAAGCCATAACTCCGTTATTTTTCAACATTTTGTAAAAAAAAATCTCTTAAAATATAGCTGAGAATACACCTTATTACGTTCGAAGAAGTTCCAAATATTTAATCGCTTACTTTCTCTTAAAAAATTCACGAAAATCGCCTGGTATAGCCCCTTAAAGAAGAAACCTTCTTTTCTATACGCAAAACACTGGGAGAGTCGATTTTGCTTCTCTTGAGACGAACTTTTCAACACTAAAATTAGTCGCCAAAGACAGGAACACTTAGTAATCATTTGTTGTCAGATCCACACTATAAAGTGGTTGCACAAGAATAATCTAATCAAGCTTCTGGAACTTTTGGCGAATCACTATCTATGTGCGTGGCCTAGTGTTGTTCTTATAAGATACAGTTCCTCCTCAAATGGCTGAAACTGTCCATTTTGTGTGATTTCTTACTTTAGACGATCCAACTGTTGGCAGCACAGGTTCGAGTAAAGAGTTTGGCAATAGAGAAAGCAGCATGAGGTAGAGGATTCTCTGCGAACTCCCCCAAAAAGATAACAAAACCTTCCTGATAGCCAACCCTGTCTGGGCCACCTTTGGCACTGGCTCATTCGACCACAAACGATTTTGCTTGACGTTGGCGTAAGTGACCCATATGTTATCGCTAAAAACCAACCGCAGGTTAGATAGAGTTGCGATTCAGCAGATATTAGGAGATCGAAATTGGAAACATGAGATTTTTTATTAACTCGTCTATCTCCTGTAAATATCGATCTTCTTTTTAAATTCAGCTTTATTTAATTGGTACCAAACGGTTTTTTGTGCTATGTTTGGTTCTTGGGAAATCGAAGCAGACTCAATGGTTTTAATTTTTTGGTCTTGGAGGGTGTAAAGCATCTTTGTTATTAACCTCCAGAACCGTGTTGTTGCTTTGGCAGAAAAATAATTTCACACTGCTGTTATGTCTTAGATATTCCTTAGATGTAGGTGGTCTAAGTCTTAGCTTTTTACTAGTGAGAATATACTATAAATAAAACACTTAAGCAGCTTTGTGAAAGCCTCAAGGCGCTTTGTCGACCAATAAGAGCTAATTACAGGAGGTATTTTCCCGGTTTCGCAAAGTCAAACTTTTATTTTTAAAAA
>NW_024392935.1:0-897 GCF_016617805.1 Bactrocera tryoni
TCGATGGAACGATGAGCTGTACTTTTGCTCCATATGGTTGGCGAGTGTATGTGAGGTGTATGTGATGAAACCCAGGGAACATTCTTTTAGTGGTATATCGCATGATAATAGTTAAAGAGATAAAATAGGGTCGATACTATCCCAACTTCCAATATTCTACACATAATGATTTTCGTTTTTCCTGACAAACCTTATGCTGAGTATGTCTCTGCACTGCAGAAGTCACTGCATAAGTTATGCTCAAGTATGTTTATATAAAATTGCTTAGATTCGAATCCTCTGGTTGACTTTTTACATCTTAAGGTATTTTCCTAGCGCTTATTCTTGCAAATTGTAAAAGTATAAAATGTGCGGTTTCTTATTTGTTTATCACTTGTTTATTTGTATTGGAAGAATACACAATATTGAGTAAGAATGAGAGAAAGAGATTTGTCACGAAGTTTGCAACATCGATCCAGAAGGAAGCGTCGGAAACCCTATAAAGTATATGTATAAATGATCAGTAGTCGAGGCTGGAGTCGAATATAGCTTATAGCTGCCAAACAAACTGAATGGTCGGAATCAAATGCTTGCATTGGAAACTTCCCCATTTGACGTGGTATATTCACGAAATTTGGTATGTATTATTTTCTTAGAAACAATGTAATCTCCGAAGAAATTGTTCAGATCGGATTACTGTAGCATATAGCTTCCATACAAACTGAACACATAGTTACTAACAGAAATGCACCTGTGAAGGGTATTTAGCTTCGGCGCAACCGAAGTTCACGTTTTTTCTGGTTTTTCATTGAGGAAAAGCCTTGTGGTTATTTGAAAAAGTAAAATTTGGATTCTTGATTAGTACGAAATTTTTTCTCAGGATGCCGTAAAACTAAAATAAAATTAAAAAGGTGAATA
>NW_024392936.1:0-3484 GCF_016617805.1 Bactrocera tryoni
AAAGAATTTTTATACTCACCTTTAACAAGTTGCATCAACGAGAGTATTATAGCAACAATGTTGCTTATTATAGTTTGTTCACATAACGGTTGTTTGTAAGTCCTAAAACTAAAAGAGTTAGATATAGGGTTATATATATCAAAGTGATCAGGGTGACGAGCAGAGTTGAAATCCGGATGTCTGTCTGTCCGTCCGTCCATCTGTCCGTCTGTCCGTCCGTCCGTCCGTGCAAGCTGTAACTTGAGTAAAAAGAGAAATATCATGATGAAACTTGGTACACGTATTTCTTGGCTCCATAAGAAGGTTAAGTTCGAGGATGGGAAAAATCGGCCAACTGCCACGCCCACAAAATGGCGAACCGAAAACCTATAAAGTGTCATAACTTAAGCCATAAATAAAGATATTAAAGTGAAATTTGGCACAAAGGATCGCATTAGGGAGGGGCATATTTGGACGCAATTTTTTGGAAAAGTGGACGTGGCCCCGCCCCCTACTAAGTTTTTTGTACATATCTCGGAAACTACTATAGCCATGTCAACCAAACTCTACAGAGTCGTTTTCTTCCGGCTTTTCTATATACAGTTTAAAAATGGAAGAAATCGGATAATAACCACGCCCACCTCCCATACAAAGGTTATGGTGAAAATCACTAAAAGTGCGTTAACCGACTAACAAAAAACGTCAGAAACACTAAATTTTACAGGAAGAAATTGCAGAAAAAGCTGCACACCCAGGCTTTTTAAAATTAAAAATTGAAAATGGGCGTGGCCTCGCCCACTTATAGACCAAAAACCATATCTCCGGAACTACTAGACCGATTTCAATGCAATTCGGTATATAATATTTTCTTAACACCCTGATGACATGTACGAAATATGGGTGAAATCGGTTCACAACCACGCCTTTTTCCAATATAACGCTATTTTGAATTCCATCTGATGCCTTCTCTGTATAATATATACATATATACATTAGGAACCAATGATGATAGCGGAATAAAACTTTACACAAATACGGTATTTGAGAAATATGTAAATGACGTATAATGAAATCTCGATTATCACTTTACCATGCGAGAGTATAAAATGTTCGGCGACACCCGAACTTAGCCCTTCCTTACTTGTTTATCTTTAAATTTCTACAGATCAGAGGTATTTTATGGCATCGCTTTGATCTTAGACGCATATTTCCCAGGATTGAACAGTCTACAAAAGTGCCCAGATCAACAAAGTCCTAAATCACACCGGCGAAGTAGTACGGGGCTCTAAACCTGACTTTCCAGGAAATTCGCATTTTTTGTATATATCTCGTATATGACAAGAGCTATATAAAAAATGTTCATAATAAACTTGTAGGAAATTTTATTTGCTACCAAAAAGGGTCGAGGTCAAAGTCGCTATCATTAATACATCTCGAGATATTCAGCTTTTTAATTAAGGCTGCATGGAATTTTCATAGCGTTTTTATTACATACCATCTATGATGATTCTAAAATATATATATACATATATGTATATGGTAAGGTGAATCCAATCGAGGTCGTAGATCACTCCAAGGCGAATTTCGGGAGAATAGTCAAAAAGTCAGGAAAACCAATTACCGAAGACGGATCGTTCTTCTCCACGACAATGTAAGCTCTCATACACCGACTGAAATAACTGTATTTTTTAGCACTCAAAGCATCGACTTGATGAGTCATCCTCCTTAAAGTCTTGACTTGGCACCAAATGACTTCTTTTAATCATGATAAAGTGCTTCGACAATTGGTTCAAACGCATGCAAAAGTCTATAGTATGGTAGATCTTAATGGAGAATATTCTATATTTTGAAATAAAATAAGGAAACTTTTTATTATAAATATTTGCTTTTGTTCTCTAATATAAAAGAAATATAAAATACGACCTACGTATATACATATATAAGATTTTCAAAAAGTTCGATGTATTTGAAAATTTTTCGCATCCCGATTATTTAGCTTTTGTGTTCATTTGCAACCAAAATTATCATTTCCCTATTTCTTTTAAAGTTCGTATGTTTTTGTGCTTTGACAGCAAAGTGTGAATTTGATGTGGCAATTATGTATTGATTGCTTGAGCATTGACTTGAACAAGCTAATTTTTTATATAATTAACTTAAATTATTATTTTTTTCAAAATTAAAAGTTTGATTTATTTCGCATGCTAATGTATTATTTATGCTCTTCATTTTTGTCGTTTGCCAACCAAAAGTTGTGAGTTTTTCCACATCAATTAGCGCATGCATGTTTCTGCAGCGGCATTAAGGTGTCAAGGTCAGCTGTGAGAAAGGCGCACGCAACGGTCAGTAATCCGCATTATGCTGAAGATTTAACTTGTTTAACCAACAACAACAACTTCAGCTTCCAACAGCAGCACGGCTGTGTACGAACCTCCGCGCACAACGCGACACATATGAATCCCCTTGATTTCATTATGCGTAAGCATTATTTCGCGGAAAATTGAGGCGGCAACACACCGATTGTTTCTGAAATTTATTTCAAGCCATAAAACAACAACAAGAAGCTTTAGAGCCATCATCAAAAATTTACGGAATATAAAAAGCACCAATCTGCAGATCTTGTGAACCGGTAAGACGTGCTTGCCCATGGACTACAATAATCGCGACAGACACCTTAGCGCGGACAAGATTTCCCAGCATTTGCGTCTGCGTACAATATTTGAATAACAAATTAGCTGGATTTGTTACTTCTTGAATTGTTACTCAAAATAACTGGTACTTCAACTCACACACACTCTTGTTCATATATCTAATCACTTACTTTAGTGAATAATGTGGTGATGGCTTTTGTCTTTATGATAATTTTTCAAAATGTTTCATAGATAATTTTGAAATGTGTGTATATGCATATTATCATTTCATAGAAAAAATATGTACGTCAATAAATTAGGGATATGCTAATTGGATGACTCACTTTATTCAGATATATTGAAATAATTTCTGTTAAATAGATGAGGTCTTCATTTAGAATTTTTTCTAAATATAAATTCCAAATACCTTTTCTGATAATACGAGTACATAGATATTTAAGAGCGAAAGGAAGTACTCAATAAGTTGTAAGAATATGTTCCACCGAGGTTGAAAAGTATTCAATCCTTTTGGTTTGTTGTTCGCCCTTACCTTTAAATTATCCAAATAAAAGACCAAACTATAAAAAAAATCCATAATTTTTTATATATAATATGGCTTTAGTAATCTGTATCTAGCGTTGCATAAGCCCGAACCGAATGCGCTATATATAAATATAAGAAAAAGTTCTCAAGCAGTTATGTGATTGCTTGACTTACTATTGTTTGAGAACGTATCAAAGATGGACGCCAGCGAATAGGATATATGTATACCATATATTATATCTGCGATAAAGGAGAAAACCGAACCAGGTGGCTAAAAATGTTAATAAATGTAAATTGTAATAAAAAAAGTAGTAATAATTTTTGGCATGGTCTTC
>NW_024392937.1:0-1667 GCF_016617805.1 Bactrocera tryoni
TAAGGTAGCAGAAGCAGTGCTATGAAGTACAGCTCCATTCTGACATTGCTTAAGGAGTGTCTAACCTCAATAGCAATATCATAAAATTACCTTGAAATCGGACTGGTTTAGGTGCTTGGACATAGTAGAAGTGCTGGAAACTGCAAATCAAATGATCTCACAATGAAAGCAACTTACACCAATTAGCTGAAATTGATATTTGCCAGCTCAAAAAATATACGGTAGCCACAAGGCGTTTTGTTGATATGCGACGGTCATTTTATCATAACGAACAAAAAAAGATATAAATTAAAGCTGTATAAGTATTTATTGTATAATAAAAACGAGTTTTTTTTAAGTACTGTGCAAATTTCTTTTATTTCCATGCCGCCCCTGCACAAGCCCTGAAAGACTTGTTCACGCTGCACATTCTTCCGCGGTGTTGTTATGGAATTAAAAATAACTCCTTAGGTTCGGCAATCACTAGACATTAATCCTATTGAAAATATCTGGAACTTTTTGGAAAACCGTATTCGAAAACATCGAATTTCATCAAAATAAAGCCAAAAACCTGGTTCATCGACTTAGTGGGTCGAAATATCCGGAAATAGTACTAGAGAATGTAAGTATATGGATTTGTTTTTCCTTCAACTACCGGTGACTAGCGACAATCAAACAACCTTTAAGGTTGCAATTGTGTACTCGGGATTCAATCGCAGTGCTAATGTGCATTTTTGGGTTACTGACCAATTTAATATCTCCGACTAAGGACACACGTTTATTCTCTTTGGGTAAACCAATTTAAAATAATTTTCTTGCCGATTGCGACATAAACTTCTTAACTAGTTAACGTGTCTGCCGTACTGTTCTTTTGTGTTGTAACTTATACGTAAGTGGTCTTCGGGTTATATCCACCCCTAAGTGCACTGCTAGTCATCCAGAACTGCAGTTTGTTTCTGTTCTGGATGTACTTAGGATGCCACCTCGCCATTTAAAGCGATTTTTGATTCCAGATAAAACTGGTTTTTCTATTATAAATAAAATGTCCCAAAATTTATCTATATCTGTTTACTTAATACGATTTGTCTTTTCTTACAGGTTTTCCAAACATCAAACAAATATGCTGGTCTTAACGACGAGGTATCGGAATAAACGCCTTAATTATACCTTTTCGTATATGAACTTTTTATAATTTAAAGTAATAAAATGCATTTATGGATGTATGCTTTTTCGTTATTATTGTTAATTAATAGTAATTCACTGTTAGCTTTATAAAATGACTATCAGTCGAATTTTTAAGTTTCTGAACTTCGAGTTTTCTCTATACACGACATGAAAATCTGCGCCTTGAATGAATTAATGAGAGGTGACATAAAACCTTACTTATTTATAGTCTATAACTAAAAATCCGAACGCAGGATTGTTCTTAAAGGGTTTTTTCATAATAATGTTGTTTAAAAGTTAATATAATTAATATATTGTCATTGCCAAACAAACTAATAAACGTCTCTATGCATTTCATAATATAAAAGTAAATATCATATCTTTAGGATTGGAAATTTTAATGGCGGAATTATGTGCCAAAACCAGTTTAATTCTCTTGCTTCAGGTGGATCTGACTATAATTATTCGCCTATTGGTTGTTTGTAACAACGAAAATTAGTAGAGATACGTATGAATTGGCTGCA
>NW_024392938.1:0-1022 GCF_016617805.1 Bactrocera tryoni
AAACTGGGTTTTCTGTACTTATACAAAAGCGGCCCATTTCATTGTTTTAAAGCAATGCCGCGACATGTCGAACGGTGTTTTAGCTCGTTAGCCGGTATGGCCGCCAGTATGTCGGTGTAAGCCTTTTGAATGCTCTCTACGTCTGCATAACGCTTTCCTTTCATGGGCCAATGCATTTTTCGGTGCCATATCAGGTGAATACGAGGAGTGGTTAATGGTTAAAATGTGATTTTTGGTCAAATAATCGTCCTTCGAATGTTGGATTCTGAGCAATTTTTGGTCGTCAGTCAATTTGTGTGGAACAAACCGTGCACACACCTTTCGTAGGCCCAAATGCACCTTGCATAATAATTTGTAAGCTTTGTTTTTGCGTGAATCTTTCCATGATGAAATTGCTTTTCAGATAAGTAAAACTCTGAAATAAATGTACAGAAACATATTAGGTGCGCAACTAAGTTGTAAGGAAATCGTTCGAAGCATTACTCATCGTTGGTCATAAATTTTTTCCATCTCTCTGGCAATGCGCAAAATATCATTACGGTAACACTGTTCATTTTGTGATGATATCCAAGGATAAAGTTATTTTCCCATACCGTTTTGTTAGTGGAACTGCTTCTGTGCCAGATCATGTCCCATCGAACGGAACATATAATAATTGGGCGGTGTAATATCTCGGGAATACGGGTGTATTTGGACAGGAAGTTTTTAAAGGGGTTTGTCTACGTGAAGCCTTGCGTTGCCATACATCAGAATGACGTTTTCGTGTCTCTCTTGGTATTGAGGTCGTAAGGATCCCGAGTTTCTTGTTTCTGAATCATTCTCAACGCATGTAATTGCTTTTAAATGGGTTATTACAATGCTTATTACAATGCTGAAGAAGCTTCCCTTCACGCGGACGGTCGTTAATATCGAAATCGTCGTCTTTGAAGCGACAAAACTAACCATGGCATATTATTTCAATTGGGGCAGCACCTTCGTAAACTTTTCGGTGTTCCCGATGTACTTAAGCCATAAAATGCTTC
>NW_024392939.1:0-3804 GCF_016617805.1 Bactrocera tryoni
ACAGTTTTGACAGTTCCGCATCTATTGTGACCTAAAAATACGATCCAAAGCAATGTGGAATTTAAAAACTATTGTGAATGGATAATACATTACGATCCGTTTGCTATCGTATGTCATAATGACAATCACCGCATACGATTGACGTATCACGTAATTTTCTTTGGTATGTTTGCCGATCCGTGCACGGATGTAACTATTCGCAATCGCATGATTTGCCATTTTTTACGAAGTTTTCTCTTTTTCTTTATAAAACCTAAAATTTCTAATGGATATTGAGTATAAAAGTTTTTTGTTTAGGGACATGAGTACTTTTCCAAGACGATTCTTGAATAATTTTCGTAAATGTATGAATTTCATCTTCCAAAATATCTTGAGTTGTTTTATTTACTTTAACTTTTGATACTCCCAATCCGTATGTCTATTAGAAAGATAAGGCGGAGTGTAGATTTCTTTTAGATGACCATTTGGGGATTAGATATACTGGCGAGTGGTCCAAATTTAAAACCAATCCATTTTCCATCTTAATGAAGGTCTGGGATATTTGCCGAGTGATGAAAAAGTTGATCAAATCAGGTAATTTTCTTGTGGCCAGTAAGTTGGCTTGCCAGTAGACAATAAGTCGCTTCCAGTGGCCATAGCAGCTTTAAATAGCTCTTTCCCCTTCGGTGTCGTAACTCTTGAACCCCATTGAGAGTGTTTTGCGTTAAAATCACCACCCATGATGAATTTCCCGTGGTGTTTTAGTATAAGTCCATTTTGATATTGTGTCTAGGTGGGCTATATATTGCGGTAATACTTATTTTTCTGAAACTAGGTACTACCGATTCCAGTAAGCTTTCATCCTCCTCTGAAGAATCGCCAAACAACAACTCAGTCGTAGTCATATTTTATTTTAACTTTTATTTATATTTTCTTTATTTATAAAATATTTGTTAGTTTTACTTTCACACTTCGTAAACAAAACGCTTTTAGTTTTTACTCCATCTGACAGATGTATACTATCGTGAACATTCAAAATGATTGCAATTCACAATAACGCCAATCTTCATCGAATGAGCGTCGTAATACCAAATGCAAATTCGTTCGACCAGCATTTTCGATCGTTGTCGAAGATCGAATGCAACTCATAATAGGGGCCTTAGAGAAGCCGAAAAATTTAGAGCACTGATGATAGAACAATAAACCCTAAGTATTGAAGAAAAAATTAGCAAAGCAATTAAATATAGTAACAATTTATACCATTAGGTAACAAAAGAAAAAAACCATCACACAATGGAACCATTTTCTTTTGAATTAATGCCTGTAAATTGGGTATTTATGCATGATAGTGATTTGATACGTGCAGTTAGGGCAGTAAAGTATTGGTTATCTACCGAAAACATTGATGTATTATAACTGCTAGCGTAAAGTCCTGATCTTAACCTTATACATGTAAAAACCCTCTGGAATGATGTAAATGCGTGGTATTAAATTTCGCGGAGTATATGCCTCACACTGGTGGAAAGTCTATTTCGCAGATGCCAGGCTGTCCTGAAAAATCGGAGCTATTAAAAAAGTATTAACCAGATAATGAGTAAGGCAGTATTTTTTATACATGTTTTTTATAGAATTCCGGAAGTGTGCTATTTCTGTGTGCAGCCGAAATCAGTAAACGGTAAATCTTAGTATCCAGCTCTCAAAGAATGTAAAAACTTCATATAAAAAAACGCTTAAGAAATGGTCAAGAAAATTTCCTGCGGTAAATTTTCTTTTGCTAGTATGCAGCTTTGAAGAAATGTACTACTAATTTTTAATAGTTTTTTTCAATAAAATGCGTATTTGGCAATCCTGGTTTTGCAAAGAAAAAATTCATCAACAATTGTTTCTTGAAGGGAATTCAAAGTAATCGTTAAATTCATCCTAAATTAGTTAAAATCATTATTATGAAATACATTTAATTTTAAAATGTGGTATAAAACTTTCCAATCATCAACAACATTCCTTAACTCGCAATGAAAATAAATATTTATGTTCCTACACACATACGTACATACATATTACGCACAAAGTTTATTTTCTTTGTTTGGAATGTGGATCATTCACAACGCGTAACCAGCTGTCAAAACTACTTGAAGAAATAATGTATTTTTTTTTCTTGAGCAATTAATTAAGAGCTGGATGCGGACCTTTAAACAAAAAAATTTTCAATCGAAAATAAGTTGATTTAATATAATGTTTTCCTTTTATTATATAATCTCGTATTTAAAACAAGTTTCCAAAAATAAAACATTTTGACATAAAATGGCCGAAATAACATGGTTTCAAAAAAAAATTTGTAAGTGTGCTATTTCTCTGTACGTAAGTAGGTGTATATAAATGATCAGCGTAACGAGCTGAGTTGATTTAGCCAAGTCCATCAGTTGTCGAGCTTCAGCGTTTACGTGATTTTGTAAACTTTTGGCATGTTATTAGCACTTTTGTTAGTGAAGTTTATATGTATAGACTTCAACTCGTTTAGAGTAAAGTTCTATTTTTGTGTTCATTCTACGATTTTGTTGATTGAAGACGGCATTGTGAAGTTTGGCGGCGTAGGCACATCGCTAGTTGTACAAAATGTATAAGAGTGGTCCTTGGGGTACACCTGTTCTGTTTTGGCTGTTCAGCTCAGGTAAGAGGCACGTAGTTCAGTTAGATGCTGTGGAAAGAGAAGTCTTAATTTATGAAGTAAGCCAAGGTGCTATACTCTATCGAAAGCCTGGGATACGTCAAGAAAAAATTGCTGTGCAATTTTGCTTTTTTTCCATCGCTTCTTCTAGTATATCAGTTATTCGATGAACTTGATCGATTATGGAATGTTGCGAACTAAATACAAATTGATGAATTGGTATAAGGCCCTTTTTTCAATTATGTTCCAAAGTTTTCTTATAATTACAACTTTAAGTAGTTTGAACAAAATAGGCAAGAGTGAGCTTGGACGATATAACGAAGCCCCCTGTGCGCTTTTGCCGGGTTTTGTACAATAATGATATCAGACACCTTCCATGACAATGGGACGTATCTGCGATTTAAGCAAGAGTTTAGTATCGATGTAAGTTTTTCTAATGCTTTCGAGTTAGAATTTTTTATTAAATTATTTATTATTTAAGTCTAGTTTTAATGATATTTTCCACTTCTTTAATTGTTGCTGGTTGAATCTGCGGTAAGGTTCTACGGAACACCAAGTAACTAAACGTTTTAGTTAGTTTCTCTGAAAAAACTCCCGCTTTTTCTTCTTCGCTTTTGGCCTAGGACCCGCTTGGCTTTCTGAGGGGTTTTAAGTGTTCTATAATTTTTAGTAATAAAAAACATAAACAAGAAACCAATGAATGGAATATCTCATTAAAAATTAAAAAAAAAAAAATTATTTATATGAACAAAATGTTTGTGTTTTAGTTGACAATAAAAATAAAATTATTTACAAGGTTAAGGACATATACATTTTTGAATTAAATTTATTAACGAATACTTTATTTGATCTCTTATCGTTTGCGGTGAAGCGGTTCGCTACCCCGGTGTAGGGCGATCCCTTCCTCTCTTGCTAATTTCCTAAAATTCTCCACCGTCTTTTTAAGATTCTAATGCTTTGTTCAACGATACATCTACAAAGAAAATTTTTTTAATGAGGATTCATAATTTTTTTTATACCTACGCGATTGCTACGATCTCTTAGCTATCTCCGCACTATTTTTTTATCCCCATCACTTTCACTAGAGCTCAAATGAAAAAACAAAGTTGGATTAATTTTGATATTTAATTAGCTTTTGTTAGTTTATTGAAAATTTCGCA
>NW_024392940.1:0-1165 GCF_016617805.1 Bactrocera tryoni
CACAATTTTAAATTCCACTTGATTCGTTCAGTTTCCAGCGCATACATCAAGAAACAATTAATGTAACTAAATAAAACTTTGCACGAATAATGTCTTTAGTGTGTGTCAACTTATGACCAAAAATTATTCAAATCCAATAAAAATTTTTCTAGATCCTAGGTACCGAATATTTAGACCCCGGTACCCATAGTTGACTTTTGATCGAAAATGTCGGTAAATGTGTGATATATATAACTGAAATTTGGGGATAATCCTTCTCTTATAATGGGGTGCCTGTATGTCTGTATGTTGAAAATGTTGTATGTTGAATCGGACCAATAGTTCCCTTAGCCCCTATATACATACTTAATATAAAGATTTTCGAACTTCGTGGTGACTTTGTACCGCATATATCAGCCAATATGTGAGTTATCCCAATGAAAATAAAGGAGCGCGTTTTACTTATAATATTGTATCTTCGTGCCTAAAATAGATAAATTTGAGCGAAAACTTGTCCTAGCCCTTAAATAAATAATATCAGGGTTTTCGAACAGCCAACTGACTTTACTCTACATGATTGGTTTTACATCTTATATCATTCACTGGCTTTCATCCTTGCAAGTTGCGAATGTTGAAAAAGGCTTACGTGTTTCAGTTTTATCAAAAAACACAAGCTTACGAGTGGTACAAAGCCTTCAAAGACGGTGGAGAGATCGCTGAAGACATGCCGCGCTCTGGACGACCTTCGACCTATTGAACTGATTCGTCAGGCAAGTATTAGAGAAATGGCAAGGGAGCTGCTGTTAGAGAGGAGTTCGTTCGAATGACTTTGGTGGGTGTTTTGTGTATGAAACGCGTTCCTGTTCGACCTGTTCGACCTGTTCGACTCGTCCCGATGAAGCTGAGTTGAAGCGATTTTACATTACTTTAAAAGTAATTTGCTTATACCGTGGTCGATAATTATCGATTATTATAATAGGCAATACCGCTAACAAAAGTAGTACACATATATCAATGAGAATATTGCAAGAAATCCTCGAAATTTTTCTGGCTATCCTACCTTATATAACGGCCGAAACGTGCTCTACGTTTTATTAAAAAACTACATTCTAACTAATTTTTAACATATTTACATAATTTTTACCGTAATATTTATTTTTTTCTTAAAAATAAACTACAGCACAAT
>NW_024392941.1:0-564 GCF_016617805.1 Bactrocera tryoni
TTTATTAAATAATATGGCCCGTGAAAAAAAATGTACAACGAAATGGGTTTTTGTCAACTTAAATCAAACTTAATCACTTAATAGCAGGTCAATTGAAAAGTCCCCGGGCTAACATAGTGAAAAACATTATTTTGGCAACATTCGTTTTTTTTCTTTATTCAACACAATTCCCATTAAGGGTTATACATTAATTATTTTCGATACCATTCTCGTAGTACGATGTGTCCTTTGCTTCAAAATAGATCTCAGTTTAGCCAATCACCTCTTTGTTCGACGAAAGTTTCTTCACTTCGCGCATTCTTTTGAGATCAGAGAGCAGGAAATGATCACTCATGGTCAGAACTGGAGAGGACGGAGAGGAATCACCGTGGATAGGAAAGCAGCTCGAAGCACGATTCCAGGATTTTAGCCATCGTTTTTACGGACGTTTGGCACAGCGCACTACCTTGGTGAAACAGCACTTTCTTTTTCTTCAAATGCGGCAGTTTTCAAGTGTTTTCATTCTTCAAACGATCCAATAACACTATGTAGTAGTATCTTTTCTTTCCCTTTTAAAGGTGGTCA
>NW_024392942.1:0-655 GCF_016617805.1 Bactrocera tryoni
TCTCCTGTCATCAAACAAACAGTCGTCGCACTCGCGACTTGGCTCTCACGTCACTGTTGACAGTCATAACTTTGAAGTTGTAGATAATTTCGTCTATTTAGGAACCAGCATTAACACCACTAATAATGTCAGCCTGGAAATCCAACGCAGGATTGCTCTTGCCAACAGGTTCTACTTCGGACTGAGTAGGCAATTGAAAAGTAAAGTCCTCTCTCGACGAACAAAAGCTAAACTCTATAAGTCGCTCAAAATTCCCGTCCTGCTATATGGTGCAGAGGCTTGGGCGATGACAGCAACCGATGAGTCGACGTTACGAGTTTTCGAGAGAAAAATTCTGCGAAAGATTTATGGTCCTTTGCGCATTGGCCGCGGCGAATATCGCATTCGATGGAACGGTGAGCTGTACGAGATATACGACGACATTAGTTCAGCGAATTAAAAGACAGCGGCTACTCTGGCTAGGTCGTGTTGTCCGGATGGATGAAAACACTCCAGCTCTGAGAAGTATTCGACGCAGTACCCGCCGGGGGAAGCAGAGGAAGAGGAAGACCTCCACTCCGTTGGAAGGACCAAGTGGAGAAGGACCTGGCTTCGCTTGGAATATTCAATTGGCGCCACGTAGCGAAAAGAGAAACGACTGGCGCGCTGTTGTTAA
>NW_024392943.1:0-3334 GCF_016617805.1 Bactrocera tryoni
AGCATTTATTACGAAAAATATTCTCTTACATTTCTTAAAAGACTATTTAAACATCAAACTGGTTTTTTGTATTGAAGTGAGTCATTTGTTGGCGTTATAGCAGTTTTGCTCTAATGAGACCATCACGTTTATTTTCCCCACAAACTGCACTCGATGCTCCTGATACCAACTTGATGCAGCGCTCCACAGTTTGGGTGTGGCATAGAAAATTTCAAATATTTTGACATGTACCAGGACCGTTTTTAACAATGTCGTTCAAGGTTGCATCAGACATATTTAAAGTTAAAGGTGGCTCAGTTATATCACAGTCTTCCACGCAATAATCTCAGTGTAATCTTTGGCATCGAAATTTAATGTAGGTACTTTAAACGTTAGAAGTCTTCGATCATTCTCTGATCTTGCTTTTACAAATATTCGTTATGCAAGATCTCTTATAATCTCTTTTTCATCACCAAGCATGGCAATGAGAAGATTTTCTGGGTGACCAAAATATCCATTTCGTTTACTTTATCAACGATAGCTTTCATATCGGAATTCAAACAACAACTTAGGTTAATGGTTTGTCATATGTTTTTGGCTCCGTTAACGTATGAAGATTGGTCCATAAACTTCCATAAAGTACGTGGCAAATACAACTAGCTTTTCTTCTAGGTCAGTTTTAGTGGCATAAATCTTAGAAATCGATTAGCTGTTTTTAGCCATCTAGAACAAAATATACTATGTCGTATAAATACTTTTGGTCGATACTAAGCTCTTCCATAGTCATTTCAGGCAATATTGTAAGTATAACGGTAAATTCGACTAACGGCATTGTTTAACAAGTTTGCAATTGAGATCCGATGGCGCCTGAAAAGCATTTAGGATAGTTTTTTCTTCTAAATGTAATAAAAGATGACGTGGTGGTTACTCATTTGAAACCAATTGACAGATAAACCACTGCAAGGACCTGTTGAATTCCTTCTTCCTTCCTTTCTTAAATCTCTTTTTTTTTTCAGAGGTGGTGTTTTCCCTTGCCCTGTTGTGGGTCTTTTTGGTTAGGATTAGATTGTACGAAAAAACTATCACACGAGCTGCTGCTTTCAATTGAAAAATCAACAGCCAAAGAACGAGAACAACACGGTTTGGAAAAATAGTGTGCCTCTGTCACGCGATAAACTTTTTTCTTTTCTACCTTGTTTTTATACCCTGAACAGGGTATATTCAGTTTGTCACGAAGTTTGTAACACCCAGAAGGAATCGTCGGAGACCCTATAAAGTATATATATGTATAAATGATCAGTATGTCGAGCTGAGTCGATTTAGCCATGTCCGTCTGTCTGTCCGTCTGTCTGTCTGTATATATACGAACTAGTTCCTCAGTTTTTAAGATATCGTTTTGAAATTTTGAAAACGTTATTTTCTCTTCAAAAAGCTGCTCATTTGTCAAAACGGCGGACCACTATAACATATAGCTGCCATACAAACTGAACGATCGGAATCAAATGCTTGTATGAAATTTGATATATGTTATTTTTAAAGACAACAATGTAATCTCCGAAGAAATTGTTAAGATCGGTTAACTATAGCGTATAGCTGCCATACAAACTGAACGATCGGAATCAAGTTCTTGTATGGACAACTTTCACATTTGACAAGATATATCCACGAAATTTGGTACATATTATTTTCTAAAGCAACTATGTAATCTCCGAAGAAAATGTTCAGATCGGTAGACTATAGCATATAGCTGACATATAAACTGAACGATCGGAATCAAGTTCTTGTATGGACAACTTTCACATTTGACAAAATATATTCACGAAATTGGGTACATATTATTTCCTAAAGCAACTATGTAATCTCCGAAGAAATTGTTCAGATCGGTAGACTATAGCATATAGCTGACATACAAACTGAACGATCGGAATCAAGTTCTTGTATGGACAACTTTCACATTTGACAAGATATATTCACAAAATTTGGTACATATTATTTCCTAAAGCAACAATGTAATCTCCGAAGAAATTAATCAGATCGGTTAACTATAGCATATAGCTGCCATACAAACGGAACACATAGTTACTAACAGAAATGCACCTGTGAAGGGTATTTAGCTTCCGTGCAACCGAAGTTAACGTTTATTCTTGTTTCTTGTTCTTCACAGTTGAATTTATATCGAAATTTCCTATCATAATTTTTCTGGTTAATCTTTGGTCGAGTAAGAAACTTAGTTTCTCCTTAGCAACATGACACCATTTTAAACAGCAACAATTCCTGATATCTTTGCACTTGCAGCTGCAGATATCAAATTATCTATGATACTTTGATGTGCTTGTAAATGTTCTGATCTTTTCTTGGTATTTTATGTTAGTTTGATGGCATTGATATGGTTTCATTAAGCTCGTATTTGTCGTGGTAGGAACGAATCAATTGTAAAATTCTTTTTACACTTACAGTTGGCAGTGAAGATTTTTGACATATTTTTAGAACCTCACTCGCTAATATGTCAGATATTTCAATAACTGTTCGCTCTTAAGTTGTTTTATCGGGCTTCAATTAATGTTTTATGAAGACATCATTATACGTAGGTAAGTGAGAAACCGATAACTTCTCCGGTAAATCAAGTTTTGGAGTGTGGAATTGAGAATGTGAAATTAAAATGCGGAACGTAGTTATTGTAATATGGTTAAAGAGTGATATATATGTTCTAAGATCATTTAATTCTACAGTCTTTCTTAGAACATCAAATAACGTTTATAAAATTTTTGCGAATTTATGATTATTTGGCATAAATTTTCAAAATTTCAAGTTGGTGGGGGCACCTCTAAACATAGCATGAGATTACTGATTTTTCTTGTGTTTAATATTTACCTAAAACAGCAACCTTCTACAGGTATACCGAAACAGAAATAAAAAATGAATAAAATCGCTCCACCCTAGTGTACATGCAAGAAAATCGCTTTTATACCTAAATGTAAGATTCTGGAATTTTGGAAATGCACTGCCGTTTTGGCTTTATGCCAACTTCAGTAAGATGAAGAAGGTTAATTAACTTGAATATGTGACGTTAATGATTTGAAGCAACTTGAAATGGATTTCTAAATAATGTTGGCAAATTTTCAAATAATGTTGTTGGTGGCAAAGTAAAACACTTATTTTAAGCCGATTTGAATTTTATTTAAGTTCAATAATTCGATCGTTCGATCGTTCGCTAAAATAATTGTGCTCCTTGTAGGTGTACGTACCACTCCGCCAGCGAATCAAAAGAGAATGAGCGAACGCAAAAGGGTATGCCGTAGGTGAGCTAGCATAGACAAATAGCGGGACATACATCTACATGGTTGCATTTTAATGT
>NW_024392944.1:0-3916 GCF_016617805.1 Bactrocera tryoni
GTAGGGATAGAGGATAGATTGAGGGCTTTTCTAAAAGCTCTTTTAATAATCTAACCGGTGCAATTTATTTGACCCACCTACGTCGAATACCTTAGCTGCTGGAGCGTTTAAAATTTGAAACAAAAATGTGATTTTTCTCAAAAAACTACATTTGTTTGTGTACACAATTGCCACGCTCCTGGTAGGGATAGAGAATAGATTGAGGGCTTTTCTAAAAGCTCTTTTAATAATCTAACCGGTGCAATTTATTTGACCCACCTACGTCGAATACCTTAGCTGCTGGAGCGTTTAAAATTTGAAACAAAAATGTGATTTTTCTCAAAAAACTACATTTGTTTGTGAATTGCCACGCTCCTGGTAGGGAGGATAGATTGAGGGCTTTTCTAAAAGCTCTTTTAATAATCTAACCGGTGCAATTTATTTGACCCACCTACGTCGAATACTTTAGCCGCTGGAGCGTTTAAAATTTAAAACAAAAATGTGATTCAAAAATGTGATTTTTCCAAAATGTGATTTTTCTCAAAAAACTACATTTGTTTGTGTACACAATTGCCACGCTCCTGGTAGGGATAGAGAATAGATTGAGGGCTTTTCTAAAAGCTCTTTTAATAATCTAACCGGTGCAATTTATTTGACCCACCTACGTCGAATACTTTAGCCGCTGGAGCGTTTAAAATTTGAAACAAAAATGTGATTTTTCTCAAAAAACTACATTTGTTTGTGAACACAATTGCCACGCTCCTGGTAGGGATAGAGGATAGATTGAGGGCTTTTCTAAAAGCTCTTTTAATAATCTAACCGGTGCAATTTATTTGACCCACCTACGTCGAATACCTTAGCTGCTGGAGCGTTTAAAATTTGAAACAAAAATGTGATTTTTCTCAAAAAACTACCTTAGTTTGTGAACACAATTGCCACGCTCCTGGTAGGGATAGAGAATAGATTGAGGGCTTTTCTAAAAGCTCTTTTAATAATCTAACCTGTGCAATTTATTTGACCCACCTACGTCGAATACTTTAGCCGCTGGAGCGTTTAAAATTTGAAACAAAAATGTGATTTTTCTCAAAAAACTACATTTGTTTGTGAACACTATTGCCACGCTCCTGGTAGGGATAGAGGATAGATTGAGGGCTTTTCTAAAAGCTCTTTTAATAATCTAACCGGTGCAATTTGTTTGACCCACCTACGTCGAATACTTTAGCCGCTGGAGCGTTTAAAATTTGAAACAAAAATGTGATTTTTCTCAAAAAACTACATTTGTTTGTGAACACTATTGCCACGCTCCTGGTAGGGATAGAGGATAGATTGAGGGCTTTTCTAAAAGCTCTTTTAATTATCTAACCGGTGCAATTTGTTTGATCCACCTACGTCGAATACTTTAGCCGCTGGAGCGTTTAAAATTTGAAACAAAAATGTGATTTTGCTCAAAAAACTACATTTGTTTGGGAACACTATTGCCACGCTCCTGGTAGGGATAGAGGATAGATTGAGGGCTTTTCTAAAAGCTCTTTTAATTATCTAACCGGTGCAATTTGTTTGATCCACCTACGTCGAATACTTTAGCCGCTGGAGCGTTTAAAATTTGAAACAAAAATGTGATTTTGCTCAAAAAACTACATTTGTTTGGGAACACTATTGCCACGCTCCTGGTAGGGATAGAGGATAGATTGAGGGCTTTTCTAAAAGCTCTTTTAATTATCTAACCGATGCAATTTATTTGACCCACCTGCGTCAAATACTTTAGCCGCTGGAGCGTTTAAAATTTGAAACAAAAATGTGATTTTTCTCAAAAAACTACATTTGTTTGTGAACACTATTGCCACGCTCCTGGTAGGGATAGAGGATAGATTGAGGGCTTTTCTAAAAGCTCTTTTAATAATCTAACCGGTGCAATGTGTTTGACCCACCTACGTCGAAAACTTTAGCCGCTGGAGCGATTAAAATTTGAAACAAAAATGTGATTTTTCTCAAAAAACTACATTTGTTTGTGAACACTATTGCCACGCTCCTGGTAGGGATAGAGGATAGATTGAGGGCTTTTCTAAAAGCTCTTTTAATAATCTAACCGGTGCAATGTGTTTGACCCACCTACGTCGAAAACTTTAGCCGCTGGAGCGTTTAAAATTTGAAACAAAAATGTGATTTTTCTCAAAAAACTACATTTGTTTGTGAACACTATTGCCACGCTCCTGGTAGGGATAGAGGATAGATTGAGGGCTTTTCTAAAAGCTCTTTTAATAATCTAACCGGTGCAATTTGTTTGATCCACCTACGTCGAATACTTTAGCCGCTGGAGCGTTTAAAATTTGAAACAAAAATGTGATTTTTCTCAAAAAACTACATTTGTTTGTGTACACAATTGCCACGCTCCTCGTGGGGATAAAGGATAGATTGAGGGCTTTTCTAAAAGCTCTTTTAATAATCTAACCTGCGCAATTTATTTGACCCACCTACGTCAAATACTTTAGCCGCTAGAGCGTTTAAAATTTGAAACAAAAATGTGATTTTTCTCAAAAAACTATGTACATTCGTTTGTGAACACAATTGCCACGCTTCTCGTAGGGATAGAGAATAGATTGAGGGCTTTTCTAAAAGCTCTTTTAATTATCTAACCGGTGCAATTTGTTTGATCCACCTACGTCGAATACTTTAGCCGCTGGAGCGTTTAAAATTTGAAACAAAAATGTGATTTTTCTCAAAAAAACTACATTTGTTTGTGAACACTATTGCCACGCTCCTGGTAGGGATAGAGGATAGATTGAGGGCTTTTCTAAAAGCTCTTTTAATACAATTTGTTTGATCCACCTACGTCGAATACTTTAGCCGCTGGAGCGTTTAAAATTTGAAACAAAAATGTGATTTTTCTCAAAAAAACTACATTTGTTTGTGAACACTATTGCCACGCTCCTGGTAGGGATAGAGGATAGATTGAGGGCTTTTCTAAAAGCTCTTTTAATTATCTAACCGGTGCAATTTGTTTGATCCACCTACGTCGAATACTTTAGCCGCTGGAGCGTTTAAAATTTGAAACAAAAATGTGATTTTTCTCAAAAAAACTACATTTGTTTGTGAACACTATTGCCACGCTCCTGGTAGGGATAGAGGATAGATTGAGGGCTTTTCTAAAAGCTCTTTTAATAATCTAACCGGTGCAATTTGTTTGATCCACCTACGTCGAATACTTTAGCCGCTGGAGCGTTTAAAATTTGAAACAAAAATGTGATTTTTCTCAAAAAAACTACATTTGTTTGTGAACACTATTGCCAAGCTCCTGGTAGGGATAGAGAATAGATTGAGGGCTTTTCTAAAAGCTCTTTTAATAACCTAACCGATGCAATTTGTTTGATCCACCTACGTCGAATACTTTAGCCGCTGGAGCGTTTAAAATTTGAAACAAAAATGTGATTTTTCTCAAAAAACTACATTTGTTTGTGAACACTATTGCCACGCTCCTGGTAGGGAAAGAGGATAGATTGAGGACTTTTCTAAAAGCCCTTTTAATAATCTAACCGGAGCAATTTATTTGACCCACCTACGTCGAATGCTTTAGCCGCTGGAGCGTTTAAAATTTTAAACAAAAATGTGATTTTTCTCAAAAAACTACATTTGTTTGTGAACACTATTGCCACGCTCCTGGTAGGGATAGAGGATAGTTAGAGGGCTTTTCTAAAAGCCCTTTTAATTATCTAATCGGTGCAATTTATTTGACCCACCTACGTCGAATACTTTAGCCGCTGGATCGTTTGAAATTTGAAACAAAAATGTGATTTTTATCAAAAAACTACATTTCTTTGTGAACACTATTGCCGCGCTCCTGGTAGGGATAGAGGATAGATAGAGGGCTTTTCTAAAAGCTCTTTTAATTATCTAACCGGTGCAATTTATTTGACCCACCTACGTCGAATACTTTAGCCGC
>NW_024392945.1:0-4731 GCF_016617805.1 Bactrocera tryoni
TTGAAACAAACATGTGATTTTCTCAAAACACTACATTTGTTTGTGAACATTATTGCCACGCTCCTGGTAGAGATAGAAAATAGGTTGAGGGCTTTTCTAAAAGCTCTTTAAATTATCTAACCGATGCTTTTTATTTTACCCACCTGCGTCGAATACTTTAGCCGCTAGAGCGTTTGCAAAGTTGAAACAAACATGTGATTTTTCTCAAAACACTACATTTGTTTGTGAACATTATTGCCACGCTCCTGGTAGAGATAGAAAATAGGTTGAGGATTTTCCTGAAAGCTCTTTAAATTATCTAACCGATGCTCTTTATTTTACCCACCTGCGTCGAACAGTTTAGCCGCTAGAGCGTTTACAAAGTTGAAACAAACATGCGATTTTTCTCAAAACACTACATTTTCTTGCCAGGCTCCTGGTAGGAATAGAAAATAGGTTGAGGGCTTTTCTAAAAGCTCCTTAAATTATCCAACCGATGCTATTTATTTGACCCACCTGCGTCGAATACTTCAGCCGCTAGAGCGTTTACAAAGTTGAAACAAACATGTGATTTTTCTCAAAACACTACATTTGTTTGCCAGGCTCCTGGTAAGAATAGAAAATAAGTTGAGGGCTTTTCTAAAAGCTCTTTAAATTAACTAACCGATGCTATTTATTTTACCTACCTGCGTCGAATACTTTAGCCGCTAGAGCGTTTGCAAAGTTGAAACAAACATGTGATTTTTCTCAAAACACTACATTTGTTTGTGAACATTATTGCCACGCTCCTGGTAGAGATAGAAAATAGGTTGAGGATTTTCCTGAAAGCTCTTTAAATTATCTAACCGATGCTATTTATTTGACCCACCTGCGTCGAATACTTTAGCCGCTAGAGCGTTTGCAAAGTTGAAACAAACATGCGATTTTTCTCAAAACACTACATTTGTTTGTGAACATTATTGTCACGCTCCTGGTAGAGATAAAAAATAGGTTGAGGGTTTTCCTGAAAGCTCTTTAAATTATCTAGACGATGCTTTTTATTTTACCCGCCTGCGTCGAATACTTTAGCCGCCAGAGCGTTTACAAAGTTGAAACAAACATGTGATTTTTCTCAAAACACTACATTTGTTTGCCAGGCTTTTGGTACGAATAGAAAATAGGTTGAGGGTTTTCCTGAAAGCTCTTTAAATTATCTAACCGATGCTCTTTATTTTACCCACCTGCGTCGAATACTTTAGCCGCTAGAGCGTTTGCAAAGTTGAAACAAACATGTGATTTTTCTCAAAACACTACATTTGTTTGTGAACATTATTGCCACGCTCCTGGTAGGGATAGAAAATAAGTTGAGGGCTTTTCTAAAAGCTCCTTAAATTATCTAACCGATGCTATTTATTTGACCCACCTGCGTCGAATACTTTAGCCGCTAGAGCGTTTACAAAGTTGAAACAAACATGTGATTTTTCTCAAAACACTACATTTGCTTGTGAACACTATTGCCACGCTCCTGGTAGGGATAGAGAATAAGTTGAGGGCTTTTCTGAAAGCTCTTTAAATTATCTAACCGATGCTATTTATTGGACCCACCTACATCGAACACTTCAGCCGCTAGAGCGTTTACAAAGTTGAAACAAACATGTGCTTTTTCTCAAAACACTACATTTGTTTGTGAACATTACTGCCACGCTCCTGGTAGGGATAGGAAATATATTGAAGGCTTTCCTAAAAGCTCCTTAAATTATCTAACCGATGCTTTTTATTTTACCCACCTGCGTCGAATACTTTAGCCGCTAGAGCGTTTGCAAAGTTGAAACAAACATGTGATTTTTCTCAAAACACTACATTTGTTTGTGAACATTATTGCCACGCTCCTGGTAGAGATAGAAAATAGGTTGAGGGTTTTCCTGAAAGCTCTTTAAATTATCTAACCGATGCTCTTTATTTTACCCGCCTGCGTCGAATACTTTAGCCGCTAGGGCGTTTGCAAAGTTGAAACAAACATGTGATTTTTCTCAAAACACTACATTTGTTTGTGAACATTATTGCCACGCTCCTGGTAGAGATAGAAAATAGGTTGAAGGCTTTTCTAAAAGCTCCTTAAATTATCCAACCGATGCTATTTATTTGACCCACCTACGTCGAATACTTCAGCCGCTAGAGCGTTTAAAAAGTTGAAACAAACATGTGATTTTTCTCAAAACAATACATTTGTTTGTGAACATTATTGCCACGCTCCTGGTAGAGGTAGAGAAGGCTTTCCTGAAAGCTCTTTTAATTGTCTAACCGATGCTGTTTATTTGACCCACCTACGTCGAATACTTTAGCCGCTAAAGCGTTTACAAAGTTGAAACAAACATGTGATTTTTCTCAAAACACTACATTTGTTTGTGAACATTATTGCCACGCTCCTGGTAGAGATAGAAAATAGGTTGAGGGTTTTCCTGAAAGCTCTTTAAATTATCTAACCGATGCTTTTTATTTTACCCGCCTGCGTCGAATACTTTAGCCGCTAGAGCGTTTACAAAGTTGAAACAAACATGTGATTTTTCTCAAAACACTACATTTGTTTGTGAACACTATTGCCACGCTGCTGGTAGGAAGAGAAAATAGGTTGAGGACTTTTCTAAAAGATCCTTAAATTACCTAACCGATGCTATATATTTGACCCACCTACGTCGAATACTTCAGCCGCTAGAGCGTTTACAAAGTTGAAACAAACATGTGATTTTTCTCAAAACACTACATTTGTTTGTGAACACTATTGCCACGCTCCTGGTAGGGATAGAGAATATGTTAAGGGCTTTTCCAAAGCTCCTTAACTTATTTAACCGACGGCTTTATATGACCCGACTACGTCGAACACTTTAGCCGCTAGAGCGTTTGCAAAGTTGAAACAAACATGTGATTTTTCTCAAAACACTACATTTGTTTGTGAACATTATTGCCACGCTCCTGGTAGAGATAGAAAATAGGTTGAGGATTTTCCTGAAAGCTCTTTAAATTATCTAACCGATGCTATTTATTTGACCCACCTGCGTCGAATACTTTAGCCGCTAGAGCGTTTACAAAGTTGAAACAAACATGTGATTGTTCTCAAAACACTACATTTGCTTGTGAACATTATTGCCACGCTCCTGGTAGGGATAGAGAATAGGTTGATGGCTTTTATAAAAGCTCTTTAAATTATCTAACCGATGCTATTTATTTGACCCACCTGCGTCGAATACTTTAGCCGCTAGAGCGTTTACAAAGTTGAAACAAACGTGTGATTTTTCTCAAAACACTACATTTGTTTTTGAACATTATTGCCACGCTCCTGGTAGAGATAAAAAATAGGTTGAGGGTTTTTCTGAAAGCTCTTTAAATTATCTAACCGGTGCTCTTTATTTTACCCGCCTATGTCGAATACTTTAGCCGCTAGGGCGTTTACAAAGTTGAAACAAACATGTGATTTTTCTCAAAACACTACATTTGTTTGTGAAAATTATTGCCACGCTCCTGGTAGAGATAGAAAATAGGTTGAGGGTTTTCCTGAAAGCTCTTTAAATTATCTAACCGATGCTCTTTATTTTACCCACCTGCGTCGAATACTTTAGCCGCTAGAGCGTTTGCAAAGTTGAAACAAACATGTGATTTTTCTCAAAACACTACATTTGTTGTGAACATTATTGTCACGCTCCTGGTAGAGATAAAAAATAGGTTGAGGGTTTTCCTGAAAGCTCTTTAAATTATCTAACCGGTGCTCTTTATTTTACCCGCCTATGTCGAATACTTTAGCCGCCAGAGCGTTTACAAAGTTGAAACAAACATGTGATTTTTCTCAAAACACTACATTTGTTTGCCAGGCTCCTGGTAGGAATAGAAAATAGGTTGAAGGCTTTTCTAAAAGCTCTTTAAATTATCTAACCGATGCTCTTTATTTGACCCACCTGCGTCGAATACTTTAGCCGCTAGAGCGTTTGCAAAGTTGAAACAAACATGTGATTTTTCTCAAAACACTACATTTGTTTGTGAACATTATTGTCACGCTCCTGGTAGAGATAAAAAATAGGTTGAGGGTTTTCCTGAAAGCTCTTTAAATTATCTAACCGATGCTCTTTATTTTACCCACCTGCGTCGAATACTTTAGCCGCTAGAGCGTTTGCAAAGTTGAAACAAACATGTGATTTTTCTCAAAACACTACATTTGTTTGTGAACATTATTGCCACGCTCCTGGTAGAGATAAAAAATAGGTTGAGGGTTTTCCTGAAAGCTCTTTAAATTATCTAACCGATGCTCTTTATTTTACCCGCCTGCGTCGAATACTTTAGCCGCCAGAGCGTTTACAAAGTTGAAACAAACATGTGATTTTTCTCAAAACACTACATTTGTTTGCCAGGCTCCTGGTAGGAATAGAAAATAGGTTGAAGGCTTTCCTGAAAGCTCTTTAAATTATCTAACCGATGCTCTTTATTTTACCCACCTGCGTCGAATACTTTAGCCGCTAGAGCGTTTGCAAAGTTGAAACAAACATGTGATTTTTCTCAAAACACTACATTTGTTTGTGAACATTATTGTCACGCTCCTGGTAGAGATAAAAAATAGGTTGAGGGTTTTCCTGAAAGCTCTTTAAATTATCTAACCGATGCTTTTTATTTTACCCACCTGCGTCGAATACTTTAGCCGCCAGAGCGTTTACAAAGTTGAAACAAACATGTGATTTTTCTCAAAACACTACATTTGTTTGCAAGGCTCCTGGTAGGAATAGAAAATAG
>NW_024392946.1:0-806 GCF_016617805.1 Bactrocera tryoni
GTGCAGCTTCCTTCTGCAATTTCTTCCGTAAAATTTAGTGTTTCTGACGTTTTTTGTTAGTCCGTTAACGCACTTTTAGTGATTTTCAACATAACCTTTGTATGGGAGGTGGGCGTGGTTATTATCCGATTTCTTCCATTTTTGAACTGTATATAGAAATGCCTGAAGAAAACGACTCTATAGAGCTTGGTTGATATAGCTATAGTAGTTTCAGAGATATGTACAAAAAACTTAGTAGGGGGCGGGGCCACGCCCACTTTTCCAAAAAAATTACGTCCAAATATGCCCCTCCCTAATGCGATCCTTTGTGCCAAATTTCACTTTAATATCTTTATTTATGGCTTAGTTATGACACTTTATAGGTTTTCGGTTTCCGCCATTTTGTGGGCGTGGCAGTGGGTCGATTTGGCCCATCTTCGAACTTAACCTTCTTATGGAGCCCCATGAAGTACGTGTACCAAGTTTCATCATGATATCTCAATTTTTACTCAAGTTACAGCTTGCACGGACGGACAGACGAACGGACAGACGACCGGACAGACGGACGGACGGACAGACAGACATCCGGATTTCAACTCTACTCGTCACCCTGATCACTTTGGTATATATAACCCTATATCTGACTCTTTTAGTTTTAGGACTTACAAACAACCGTTATGTGAACAAACTATAATACTCTCCTCAGCAACTTTGTTGCGAGAGTATAATAATTCAGTAAAAATCAGAACATTTATTCTGGATTTTGACGAACCATTATGTTAACAGTTAATCGGTGTGAAATTCACATACATATATACTGAGCTTCC
>NW_024392947.1:0-1059 GCF_016617805.1 Bactrocera tryoni
TAATGATTTGAAGCAACTCCATATCTATTTCTAAATGTGTATATGGAAGAAAATGGGTTTTTATACTTAAATGTAAAATTATGGAATTTTTTCCAAATGCACTGCCGTTATGGCTTTATGCCAACTTGAGTAAGATGAAGAAGGTTAATTAACTTTAATATGTGAAGCTAATGATTTGAAGCAACTTGATATGTATTTCTAAATGTGTATATGCAAGAAAATCGGTTTTATACCTAAATGTAAAATTATGGAATTTTTTTCAAATGCACTGCCGTTATGGCTTTATGTCAACTTGAGTAAGATGATGAGGGTTAATTAACTTTAATATGTGAAGCTAATGATTTGAAGCAACTTGATATGTATTTGTAAATGTGTATATGCAAGAAAATCGGTTTTTTACCTAAATGTAAAATTATGGTTTTTTTTCTTTCAAATGCACTGCCGTTATGGCTTTATGTCAACTTGAGTAAGATGATGAGGGTTAATTAACTTTAATATGTGAAGCTTATGATTTGAAGCAATTCGTTGTGGATTTCTTAATGTGTATATGCAAGAAAATCGGTTTTATACCTAAATGTAAAATTCTGGAATTTTTCCAAATGCACTGTCGTTTTGGCTTTATGCCAACTTCTGTAAGTTGAAGAAGGTTAATTAACTTTAATATGTGAAGCTAATGATTTGAAGCAACTTGATATGTATTTCTAAATGTGTATATGCAAGAAAATCGGTTTTATACCTAAATGTAAAATTATGGAATTTTTTCCAAATGCACTGCCGTTATGGCTTTATGTCAACTTGAGTAAGATGAAGAGGGTTAATTAACTTTAATATGTGAAGCTAATGATTTGAAGCAACTTGATATGTATTTCTAAATGTGTATATGCAAGAAAATCGGTTTTATACCTAAATGTAAAATTATGGAATTTTTCAAATGCACTGCTGTTATGGCTTTATGTCCACTTCAGTAAGATGAAGAATGTTACTTAACTTATATAAGTGAAGTAAATGATTTGAAGCTACACAATATCGAATGCTAAGTGTGTATATACAAGAATATCG
>NW_024392948.1:0-2582 GCF_016617805.1 Bactrocera tryoni
AGGTTAGGTTAGGTTAGGTAAGACGGCTGATCGGAGATCGCACATGGACTAGAAATGTAGTCCTTTGTGAAGCCGTTGAAACTCGAACTCCGTGTTCGAACTTAGAGATCGGCAAACCGTTTAGTATCCAATACAAATTTACAGAGGCGCTTAATTTCAATGCCCGCCAGATCGGTGGGATATCTGAAAGTATGTGCCCCCAAGTGCCTCAGTCTTGATCTCCCAAAAGCAGGGCAGTCAAGAAGGAAGTGCTGGCTAGTTTCCACTGCATCTTCTTCCAAGCAGCTTCTGCATGCGGCGTCCGGTAAAATTCCGTCTTACAGCGTGTATGCCAATGGGACAGTGGCCCGTCAAGAGCCCCATCATTAATGAGAGGCTAGCCTTGTTGAGGGCAAAGAGATCCCTAGATCTCCTTCGATCTATCTTTGGCCAAAAGGCTTTTGCGACCGCGCAGGTACTAATGCTGGCCCATCGCTGACCGAGCAGCCGCGAGGCCCAGCTATCTAGTAGTAGAACACAAAAGGATGCCGGAGCACCTACCCGTTTCCATTCTACCGATAGTGATTCTAGGGTGCCTTTCCTTGCTAGCTCATCAGCTTTGCAGTTACCCGCGATTCCGCTGTGGCCCGGCACCCATACAAGTCTTATAATGAAAGTTCTCGCCGCCAGAGACAGTGACGCCAGACACTCTTCGACCAGCCCTGAACGCACTGTGAATGAGTTCAAGGCTAGAATCCTCCTCGAATATGCCGTATTTTCTCTTTATTTTGCTCCATGTTTGCGACGCTATAACTCACGAACGACTTAAAAGAAACTACAATCAATCAAACACGTGTTAGCGCGTGAAATGAGCTTTCCAAAAAGGTATAGCATGACCCGATGCGACGAATAAAACTAGAACTACGCGCTTTCAGCGCCAACTAGCGAAAATACCACAAGACTTTTTTGACAACCTAATATAAAGGATAAGTATGTCGAGTTGAGTCGATTTAGCCATGTCCGTCTGTCTGTCTGTCTGTATATATACGAACTAGTCCTTCAGTTTTTTAGATACCGTTTTGAAATTTTGCAAACGTCATTTTCTCTTCAAGAAGCTGCTCATTTGTCGGAACTGCCGATATCGGACCACTATAACATATAGCTGCCATACAAACTGAACGATCGGAATCGAGTTCTTGTATAGAAAACTTTCACATTTGGCAAGATATATTCACGAAATTTGGTATAGACTATTTTCTAAGGCAACAATGTAATCTCCGAAGAAATTGTTTAGATCGGTTAACTATAGCATATAGCTGCCATACAAACTGAATGATCGGAATCAAGTTTTCACATTTGACAAGATATGCTTACGAAATTTGGTATAGATTAATTTTTAAGGCAACAATGTAATATCAGAAGAAATTGTTCAGATCGGATTACTACAGCATATAGCTGCTATCCTGTACTAAAAGAATGTGACTATATTAGTAAATATTTAAAAAATTAACGTTTTTCGATTGTATTATTATTTTTTAAATTTTTATAATTTAATTTAAAATTTAATATAAAATGCAGCTATAAATTGAATAAATCGATTTATATATGTATATTTTTGTAAAATATATGTATTTATTTTAACTAAAAAGTTATTTAGAAACTTTCAAATTATTATGATTTCTGTTTTTTTTCAATTTAATTTAAAATTCGATTTCTATTTCTTTTTTAATTCGTTCACTAAAGCATCTATTATCAAGTATCCGAAATCAAATAAAACCTTTATAGCCAAAATTATAAAAAGTAGCAACAAACCCCAAAGTAATGTCATTAGAGTAAAAATTTGCCACGCACATGTTGCACGCAAACTAATCGTGCTCGCTTGCGCAGCAACGCACTGTTGGCTAGGCGAGCAAAACCAGCCGAGCAGCCGACTAACCTAGCAACAGAAAAATCAGCAAAGCAACGCACACGATGTAATAACAGCTGCTGCTGTCGTCGCATGCCACCACACATTGAACGACAACTCAATTCGCAGACGTTGTAAATGTTGTTAAAGCACGCGAGTGCCGTTATATTAACAAGCAAAGTGTGTTGCTAAAAATTTTGGAAAAAATTTCAAAAGCATTAAAAGTTCAAAAATATGTTGCAAATGTGTGTGTGTGTTTGTGCGATGAACAATTACATGCGCTTTTGTGTGCCACTATGCCGGCGACGGCGAATACATGCGTACACATGTGCGATTATTAGTATGCAACAAACAAGGCAATCAGACGCCGCTCCGTCGACGCACAGCAAAGAACGTTAAAAACACGCCGCCATGCGCTTACCGAACACCGAAAGTGGCGCAGCTTGACAGCAGCATTGCCACCGCGAAAAGGTAAAATAAAATCACAAAAAGGTTAACTTCAAAACAAACGAAAAAGTGCTAAATTAAATCAAAATAAGCTTAAAACTGGCGGTATTCGCAAACAGGAAGCCTGAAATCGCTGCAGTTATTAGCACCAAAGTGTTAGAGGCAGCGCCGTTGCTGGGTTGCAAAGCTCGCTTGCGCCAAAGCCGTAAAGTTTTGCTTAAAGTCTGCTGTTTTGGCAATAGTAACCATA
>NW_024392949.1:0-1061 GCF_016617805.1 Bactrocera tryoni
TACACTTTAATATAAGATTGTAAAATTGTTTTAAATACACTGTCGCTATTGCTATTGGGCAACTCTATGACAACTCCAATAACATCAAAACGGGTAATTAGCATAAATATGTAAAGTTCATATTTTTAGGCAACTTGATATCGATTGCTTAATGTGTATGTATCAAAAAATCGACTCCACACCTTAATATAAGATTGTGAAATTGCTCCAAATACATTGTCGCTATTGCTATAGGACAACTCTATGACAACTCCAATAACATAAAACGGCTAATTTGCATAAATATGTAAAGTTCATATTTTTACGCATCTTGATATCGATTGCATAATATGTAGGTATGTACCAAAAAATCAATTTTACATCTTAATTTAAGATTGTAAAATTGTTCCAAATACACTGTCGCTATTGCTATAGAACAGCTCTATGACAACTCTAAAAGCATCAAAATGCCTAATTTGCATAAATATGTAAAGTTCATATTTTTACGCATCTTGATATCGATTGCATAATGTGTGTGTACCAAAAAATCAATATTACACCTTAATTTAAGATTGCAAAGGTGTTCCAAATACACTGTCGCTATTGCTATAGAACAACTCTATGACAACTCTAAAAGCATCAAAATGCCTAATTTGCATAAATATGTAAAGTTCATATTTTTACGCATCTTGATATCGATTGCATAATGTGTATGTACCAAAAACTCAATTTTACATCTTAATTTAAGATTGTAAAATTGTTCCAAATACACTGTCGCTATTGCTATAGAACAGCTCTATGACAACTCTAAAAGCATCAAAATGCCTAATTTGCATAAATATGTAAAGTTCATATTTTTACGCATCTTGATATCGATTGCATAATGTGTATGTACCAAAAACTCAATTTTACATCTTAATTGAGGATTGTTAAATTGTTCCAAATACACTGTCGCCATTGCTATAGGACAACTTTATGACAACTCCAATAATATTAAAACGGGTAAATAGCAAAAATATGTAAAGTTCATATTTTTACGCAACTTGATATCGATTGCTTAATGCGTATGTATCAAAAAAATC
>NW_024392950.1:0-3367 GCF_016617805.1 Bactrocera tryoni
TTTTGGTTCAAAATCGATTTTCTTGTTGTTTGTATATACACGTTGAGCAATCAATATGAGAATAGCGTGAAAAACGCACTTCACAAATTCAAGCTAATTTAACTTATTCACGTTATTAGAGTATTCATAAACCCATGACGTCACTGCATTTGGAAAAACTGCAGAGTCTTATGTTTTGGTTCAAAATCGAATTTCTTGTTGTTTGTATATACACATTGAGCAATCGATATAAGAATTACGTGAAAAAATAAACTTCACAAATTCAAGCTAATTTAAATTTTTCACGTTATTAGAGTATTCAATGATGGCACTGCATTTGGAAAAACTGCAGAATCTTATGTTTTGGTTCAAAATAGATTTTCTTGTTGTTTGTATATACACATTGAGCAATCGATATGAGAATAGCGTGAAAAACCGAACTTCACAAATTCAAGCTAATTTAAATTTTTCACGTTATTAGAGTATTCATAACATAAAGTAACAGCGGCACTGTATTTGGAAAAACTGCAGAATCTTATGTTTTTGGTTCAAAATCGATTTTTTGTTATTTGTATATACACATTGAGCAATCAATATGAGAGTAGCTTGTAAAAAAAATAACTTCACAAATACAAGCTAATTTAACTTTTTCACCTTATTAGAGTATTCATAAAGCAATAACGGCACTGTATTTGGAAAAACTGCAGAATCTTATGTTTTGGTTCAAAATCGATTTTCTTGTTGTTTGTATATACACATTGAGCAATCGATATGAGAATAGCGTGAAAAACCGAACTTCACAAATTCAAGCTAATTTAACTTTTTCGCGTTATTAGAGTATTCATACAGCAATAACTGTACTGCATTTGGAAGAACTGCAGAATCTTATGCATTGATTCTAAATCGATTTACTTGTTGTTTGTATATACACATTGAGCAATCGATATGAGAATAGCGTGAAAAACCGAACTTCACAAATTCAAGCTAATTTAACTTTTTCGCGTTATTAGAGTATTCATACAGCAATAACTGTACTGCATTTGGAAGAACTGCAGAATCTTAAGTATATATTCTAAATCGATGTACTTGTTGTTTGTATATACACAGTCAGCAATCGATATAAGAATTACGTGAAAAAATAAACTTCACAAATTCAAGCTAATTTAAATTTTTCACGTTATTAGAGTATTCAATGATGGCACTGCATTTGGAAAAACTGCAGAATCTTATGTTTTGGTTCAAAATCGATTTTCTTGTTGTTTGTATATACACGTTGAGCAATCAATATGAGAGTAGCTTGTAAAAAAAATAACTTCACAAATTCAAGCCAATTTATCTTTTTCACGTCATAAGAGTATTCATAAAGCAATAACGGCACTGCATTTGGAAAAACTGCAGAATCTTCTGCATTGATTCTAAATCGATTTACTTGTTGTTTGTATATACACATTGAGCAATCGATGTGAGAATAGCGTGAAAAAACTAACTTCATAAATTAAAGCTAAATTAACTTATTCACTTTATTAGAGTATTCATAAAGCAATAACGGCACTGTATTTGGAAAAACTGCAGAATCTTATGTTTTGGTTCAAAATCGATTTTCTTGTTGTTTGTATATACACGTTGAGCAATCAATATGAGAGTAGTGTGAAAAAACGCACTTCACAAATTCAAGCTAATTTAACTTATTCACGTTATTAGAGTATTCATAAACCCATGACGTCACTGTATTTGGAAAAACTGCAGAATCTTATGTTTTGGTTCAAAATCGATTTTCTTGTTGTTTGTATATACACGTTGAGCAATCGATGTGAGAATAGCGTGAAAAAACTAACTTCATAAATTAAAGCTAAATTAACTTATTCACTTTATTAGAGTATTCATAAAGCAATAACGGCACTGTATTTGGAAGAACTGCAGAATCTTATGTTTTGATTCAAAATCGATTTTCTTGTTGTTTGTACATATATACACATTGAGTAATCGATATGAGAATAGCGTGAAAAAACGCACTTCACAAATTCAAGCTAATTTAACTTATTCACGTTATTAGAGTATTCAATGATGGCACTGCATTTGGAAAAACTGCAGAATCTTATGTTTTGGTTCAAAATCGATTTTCTTGTTGTTTGTATATACACGTTGAGCAATCAATATGAGAGTAGCTTGTAAAAAAAATAACTTCACAAATTCAAGCCAATTTATCTTTTTCACGTCATAAGAGTATTCATAAACCCATGACGTCACTGCATTTGGAAAAACTGCAGAGTCTTATGTTTTGGTTCAAAATCGAATTTCTTGTTGTTTGTATATACACATTGAGCAATCGATATAAGAATTACGTGAAAAAATAAACTTCACAAATTCAAGCTAATTTAAATTTTTCACGTTATTAGAGTATTCAATGATGGCACTGCATTTGGAAAAACTGCAGAATCTTATGTTTTGGTTCAAAATCGATTTTCTTGTTGTTTGTATATACACGTTGAGCAATCAATATGAGAGTAGCTTGTAAAAAAAATAACTTCACAAATTCAAGCCAATTTATCTTTTTCACGTCATAAGAGTATTCACAAAGCAATAACGGCACTGCATTTGGAAAAACTGCAGAATCTTATGTTTTGGTTCAAAATCGATTTTCTTGTTGTTTGTATATACACATTGAGCAATCGATATGAGAATAGCGTGAAAAAACGCACTTCACAAATTCAAGCTAATTTAACTTATTCACGTTATTAGAGTATTCATAAACCAATGACGTCACTGCATTTGGAAAAACTGCAGAGTCTTATGTTTTGGTTCAAAATCGATTTTCTTGTTGTTTGTATATACACATTGAGCAATCGATATGAGAATAGCGTGAAAAAATAAACTTCACAAATTCAAGCTAATTTATCTTTTTCACGTTATTAGAGTATTCACAAAGCAATAACGGCACTGCATTTGGAAAAACTGCAGAATCTTATGTTTTGGTTCAAAATCGATTTTCTTGTTGTTTGTATATACACATTGAGCAATCGATATGAGAATAGCGTGAAAAAACTAACTTCACAAATTCAAGCTAATTTAACTTATTCACGTTATTAGAGTATTCATAAACCAATGACGTCACTGCATTTGGAAAAACTGCAGAGTCTTATGTTTTGGTTCAAAATCGATTTTCTTGTTGTTTGTATATACACATTGAGCAATCGATATGAGAATAGCGTGAAAAAACGCACTTCACAAATTCAAGCTAATTTAACTTATTCACGTTATTAGAGTATTCATAAACCAATAACGTCACTGCATTTGGAAAAACTGCAGAGCCTTATGCAATTTGGAAAAACTGCAGAATCTTATGTATTGATTCAAAATCGATTTTCTTGTTGTTTGTATATACACATTG
>NW_024392951.1:0-1312 GCF_016617805.1 Bactrocera tryoni
AAAGACAGCGGCTACGCTGGCTAGGTCATGTTGTCCGGATGAATGAAAACACTCCAGCTCTGAAAGTATTCGACGCAGTACCCGCCGGGGGAAGCAGAGGAAGAGGAAGCCCTCCACTCCGTTGGAAGGACCAAGTGGAGGAGGACCTGGCTTCGCTTGGAATATCCAATTGGCGCCACGCAGCGAAAAGAAGAAACGACTGGCGCGCTGTTGTTAACTCGGCTATAATCGCGTAAGCGGTGTCTACGCCAATTAAGAAGAAGAAGAAGAAGTTTGTTATTGTGCCGGTGCACCAAGAGGAAATATCTGCAATTCTTGCCTCGTACAAGGGTTTTGCAAGAGCAAGAGAATACCCCTATTGAAAACCAGTTTGAAACTACTTGAAAACTTACATTCCACTCATTATTCCATATACAAATACAGCTGTCACTTGATATTGTCATATCAAGGGATTCTCTTGCTCTCGCAAAACCCTTGCACGGTGCATGAAATGCAGAATTTTCTTCTTTGTGCAACGGCACAACCACAAGCACACGCAGAAAATTATTTACAATGGCTGTAAAATATGTCAGACCAAAACCCATGTTTGGTTTCGTGGCGTCATATATCACTATATTCTTCAATGGGTGCTCTCTTGGCCTTGCATATTTCTGTATATGATTTTTGCATTTTGTGTCATTGTGCAATCCTGCAAGAGCAAGAGAATCCCCCTATTGATAGTTCATCGAAAACACACATTGTCGTTCCGAACGACTTAGATTCCACAACCCACAAATGTGTCTTCAAAATGTTTTCAATGTTTTAAGAAACTGGTCACCGATAGGTTATCAGTTATTGATACCTTCGTTATCCGAGAGGACATTTTTCTTCTAGCCTCGGGAAAAAAGGATTTCTCCTCTTTCACTACACGTCGGTGTGATTAACTTTTCGCTCTCTGTCATTGATTTTGCTTATTTATTTGGTTAACCATCTGTTACTAAAAATTGTTTGTTTCGTTATTGTTACGCTCACCTATGCGTTACACAAAACGTTTTATTTCTTGGTTATTTGTTTCGTTATTACTTGGTCACAGCATCTGGTGTATCGGTCATCTCGCCACATGCTATGAGTTATTTGATTCGTTATTCATTGGTTATTACTACCTATCTTATCAGTCAATTTTTTTTACAAATAAATCAATTGAATTTTTTATTTTTTTTTCTTGTCGTTTAATTTTTTTGGAGTTCACATTACATGCTAAATTTTCCTTCTTACTATCATTTTTCCAAATTTTTCGTAATTGTTTAAGATTACTTAAATATTTACATTTATT
>NW_024392952.1:0-1054 GCF_016617805.1 Bactrocera tryoni
GAAGTTCTATGAAGAGTCTTTGTCAAGTGGCAGGCATACATATTATTATGTTATACTATATAACTAGGTATATGTACATATGTGTTCTTGTAAGTTAGGTTAGGTTAATCCACGTATAGACCAGTTTTGGTCCTTTGCTATACCAGATGGAGTTCAGTTGCTAGGTCCATGAGAAGTAGACATCCTTTAAAATGTCTGCGATTGACGTCAGTAGACTCTGCGGCTTGACTATCGATACCTCTTCCAGCGTATCATATCATGAGATCCGCATTTTCTAACAGACAGCGTAGTTTTGCCAATGCGGGACAGGTGCACAAGAGATGCTCCATTGTTCCCTGGTGCCTTGCACTAAACATTTCCTGCAGTCATCTCGATCGGTCATCCCTATTCTGCGGGCGTGTGTCGCCACCAGAGAGTGACCACTTAGTATACCGATCATGTTCCTACAGTCTTCCCTACCGATGGTCTTATAACTCCATATGGTCTTGTAAATCCTTTGTATAATATACACATGTGTAGTACCTATTAGATGTAATATGGATTTCCGCACTCTCTGAAAAAATCGTATTTTGAGTGAGAATATATAGTTTAGAATAACTTAGTTAATAAAGCTTTGTGGATCCACTTTTAGGAGTTTTTGGGTATCAGAAAGGAGCAACGTTCACAGCTAACCAAGCGAGATCCATCGTTACCTTTAGCGTGAGGACCAAATCTACGACCTAACCTAACCTAACATAGTTGGCATAAAATATAGCAATGACTGCTTATAAACAAAATACCAAACTACAAGTACATTGATAACACGACGATTTTATATGAAAGAAACATTCGGCATAAGGTCTTATTAGAAAGTTATCTCACTATACTGAACATTGTTTCAATAATTTGTCAATGAAGTCAGTCTAGCTTTCTTTGTGGAGCACCGTTTTTCTTTCTTATTATCTGCATATCTCTCTTCCTTTCTCTTACTTCATTTTATTTGTATAAAATATGTAAGTAAAGTATCAGGTTAGTTTTACAAAGAAGTCGTTGAACTCTGGTACTTGAACCTTAC
>NW_024392953.1:0-2421 GCF_016617805.1 Bactrocera tryoni
AATTACACAGGTACAGCAGCTAATCTGGGGGTGAGAAATTCCAAGTCAGAGTGATGGTACTAGGTCAGTATAGTAAAACTCCTCAAAGGGTTTGGCGTTCGTATGTGTCAGTTTTTTATGACCTTTTGGCTCCATCGGGGCGTGGCAATAGGCGAAAATGGGTTTTTCACTATGTCCCCTTTTGTTTCACTACAGTTGGGGTATGGGGCCGGGGGATCAAAACCATTTTGCGAGTTAGTTCACTCTTGGAGCTTTCAGGAAAGCTTTCAATCTCCCCTCTATCTCTATCAGGGGCGTGGCGATAACGTTTACAAAAAATGTAACAATTTGAGAAAAATTACATTTTTTCTTAACATTAAAAACGCCCTAGCGGCTAAAGTATTTGACCTAGGTAAACATACTACAAACCAATTTGGACATGTAACGAACATGGAAACAGATAAAATCAACCGTGCGAAATGATAGAAACATACCAAAGTTCATATATTTTCATACACAATATATTTTGGGTCTAGCCAAGCACCATTGGTGCACTAAGGTGTAATATTATAATATCCTTTTTTCGTCCCTTTTCGATACGATATCCTTGAATTTTTTCTGAATTCTATAGACAATAAAATTCTAGGTAGCTACCTGGAAGCGCAAGTCGTTTGCTACACTCTAAATATATTTAAATAACATTTAAAAACAAAATATGCCTGGCCTGACCCAAGGGTCTCGATGAGGTTAAAGCACAATTGTAACCGACAAGTGTAATTTTTTGCGGAAAGGCTTATTTTTTCACTTAAATTAGTACTCTGTACACGTTTTATAACAACTTTTAGTTTTATTTTTCAATAGTTTCAAGTTTATTTCGTGCTCGTGTTTGATTAAAGGCTTATTTAAGCTAAATTTAAAAAAAAAAATGCCCGAATTGCAGAAAAGTAATATTTTGATTTTCCGAAAAGAAAATCTTACCATATGGGAAATTATTGATAGAGTTGGCTTTAGCAAGTCTTTAATCGGAGAATTTCTAAAAAATGTCGATAAAACCTGGTCTCTTAAGAGAAAAACTGTCTCTAGAGCAAAGAAGACAAGTACTGGGGAAGATGGTTTCCATCGAAGGCTCGTCGAGCTGCCAAAAACCACTTTTAACCTCAAAAATGCGTCCAAAACCGTTTACCATAAGCAAAAGAACATCAAAATTGAACTCAACTTGATTGGCGAAATGTAATCTTTTCAGATGAGACCAAATTTAAAATTTTTTGCAGCGACGGTATGTCCTACGTGGGAGAGAGAACTGGAGAGCGGTTGAAGGACGAATGTGTTCAAAAACTGTTAAGCAGGGAGGCAGCCGAATGGTCTAGGGTTGCTTTTCCTACTATGGCCTTGGGCAACTACGATGAAGAACCGCGCCCTGCCATCATGCCAAAATAGTAAAAGTATCCATTTATTTGTACAATTAGAGTTAATAGCTATAATTTTAATCACAATTTTATACTTATCCTTTTTTTCTTTCTTTAAGGTGAAGAATTATTTATCAAAAATCGGTGTCCTCGACTTTGGAGTGGCAGGTAACAGTCGGATCTCAATCTCATTGAGAACCTTTGGTTTATAATGAAGGGCTCACGTAGCACAGAAGAGAACAAAAGGAATTTAGCAGAGATGAATGGAATTTTCGAAGAAGCGTGGTATAAAGGTATTGGAGCAGTAACAATAAAAAACCTCATAAATTCAACGCCCGAGCGTATAAAAGCCGTTATAAAAAAGAAAAGGAGGTTTGACAAAGTACTAAAAAGAGTACTTTGGTATAGATAATAGTTTGATTTAACAAAACTATGAAAATCATTTCTCTAATGCAGATATAAAAATTATCACTGTTGCGTGCTAGTTACCACATGATACAACATCTCAAAACGAATAAAAAAGTTTTATAAGTTTAATCCACTACACTGACGTGCAGCTTAATCCCTAACGTATTAAATATATATTGTGTTTTAAATAAAAAATTTAAAACATTCCACTAAAATAATAAAAGGGAAACTATGATTTTTAGTTGTCCGGATTTCACGTACGCTTCTGTAGATATACGTCCTTTAGTTTTTGAAATATCATTCTAAAAATTTTGCACTCATTCTTTATCCCCAAGTTCATTGGATAGAAATTCAAGCTTTCGCAGTAGATTGTCCAAACTTGAGCTCTCACATAGTTCGGTATAAAGATGTCTCTGGGCTTTTTGCCCTTGGAAATTTTCATGATGTATGTGCCGCCAAGTTGTTCTTTCATCCATTTGTCATAGTACCGCATACAGCCAGCACGCCAAACTGAACGATCAAAATCAAGTTCTTTTATAAACTTTTTTTAATTCTCTACAAGAACAGCGCTAAGTTTTCAAAATATAAACCACGTGCTTAGATAGACGCTCAGAAGATAAAAAATAAA
>NW_024392954.1:0-778 GCF_016617805.1 Bactrocera tryoni
CAGTGCATTTGGAAAAATTCCACAATTTTACATTTAGGTATGAAACCGATTTTCTTGCATGCACACATTTAGAAATCCATATCAATTTGCTTCAAATTATTAGCTTAACATATTAAAGTTATTAACCTTCTTCATCTTACAGAAGTTGGCATAAAACCAAAACGACAGTGCATTTGGAAAAATTCCACAATTTTACATTTAGGTATAAAACCGATTTTCTTGCATATACACATTTGGCAATCTATGTCGAATGGCTCTAAATCATTAGCTTCACATACTAAAGTTAATTAGCCTTCTTCATCTTACTAAGGTTGACATAAAGCCAAAACGGCAGTGTATATACACATTTAGAAATCCACAACGAATTGCTTTAAATCATAAGCTTCACATATTAAAGTTAATTAACCCTCATCATCTTACTCAAGTTGACATGAAGCCAAAACGGCAGTGCATTTCGAAAATTCCAGAATCTTATAATTAGGTATAAAACCGATTTTCTTGCATTTACACATTTAGAAATCCATATCAAGTTGCTTCAAATCATTTACTTTACATATTAAAGTTAATTAATTTTCTTCATAACAGCAACGTTAACCTAAAGCCATAACGGCAGTGATTTTGGAAAAATTCCACAATCTTATAGTTAGGTATTAAATCGAGTTTTTTGTATATACTCATTTAGCAATCTATGTCGAGTTATTTCAAATCAGTACCTTCACATATGTAAGTTAATTAACCTTCATATTACTCAAGTTGACATAAAGCCATAACCGCAGTG
>NW_024392955.1:0-1941 GCF_016617805.1 Bactrocera tryoni
GTAGCCAGATCCCTTTTTCCTGTGCTTTTAAACGAAGTAGAGTTGCTTCTCTTCCTATGCATCCCCCGAATCTCAGAGCTGGATTACTTCCTCCATTCGGACGACATGACCTAGCCAGAGTAGCCGCTGTCTCTTAATTCGCCGAACTATGTCAATGACGTCGTATATCTCGTACAAATCATCGCTCCACCGAATGCGATATTCGCAGTTGCCATAAATCTTCCCCAAAACCTTTCTTTCGAACACTTCTAAGGACGATTTATCAGATGATGTCATTGTCCATGCCTCCGCACCATATAACAGGACAGGAATGTTTGCTTGTTTTGAATTTACATATATTCTATCTTTGGAAATTTACCGACATTTGAAAGTTTTCTTTAAACAATCTCGACAAAATTTCATATATTTGCAATTCAAACTTTCAGCTAAACTTTTCCTTTGAGTTAATGCTTTATATGTATATGTGAATTACAAAAAGTAAATATTGAAAGTTCATATGTATATTTGAAAATACCATTTGAAAATTTGAAGCTTATCCAGCAAATAGTTCCGGTTATGAGAGTATTTGTAGAGCTGTCTTCGAGCGTTTAAATCGCCCTCCAAAGCTCTAACCGCATTTTTCTCAAACCGCTGAGTCAGTGAGGAAAACTGTTTTAAACGTCTGAACCGATCAACTTGAAATTTTCAACAGAACTCTAATATATATTTAACAGGTTATTTTCGAAAAAAAACAACAGTTTGCTCAATAACCAGTTTTATGCTACTCTGATGTATAAAAATTCTGGATAAAACTTGACTTTTTCTATTGTAATAATGAATTTTTTTTGGTTTTTGGATTTAAAAAAATCTTAAACAGACAAATCTTCCATCCGCCAGACATCTAATTTCGCCATATGTAGAAACTACTACAATGGTCATTTACCAGAATGTTTTATTAAAACTATATTCATATTAGCAGTTTCGATTCATTAAACTTAAGAGAGCAGCGAATCGAACAAACTATAGCAGCTGTTCAAATAAACTGGCAGCTTTTGTTCAAGTTTTATAACACTCAGAAAGAAGAGTAATGCTTCATAGGATCACTAATAAATTATATGATGTCAAGCTGTTTCGCATATTTGCGAACTAGTCTCTCAGTTTTTTAAGGTATCGATCTGAAACTTTTACAGTTCCTTATCGGACATGGATACCGGATCACTAATGGTTAAAAAAATGGTTGCTGACTAGTCACATCAAAGTATTGAGTGCTCCAAAACGCAGTTGTTTCAGTAGATGTGTGAGAGCTCACAAGGTCATGGTGAATAGTATCCCGTCAGACAACTAACAAGCAAATGGTCAGAATTCACCGTTGTTGTTCTAGTGGTATGGTAGCGTCACGTCTTGTTTTTCAAAGACGTGTATACAACCACTACCATTTTATATTTTCTCTCGACCAATAGATAGATTTATAAAAAATATATGTTATGTGTTTATAAATATTGGAATATTTTAAGTTACTGTAAACAACTACAAAATTTCAAACTTTACCATACTGTTGTGAGTTGTGAGTTGCCAGTTTGCAATACCAGGGTTACCAAATTCCGAAATATTAAAGGCAACCTACATATCTTCGGAATTTTACCTACCTCTCATTGGACGTTGTCAGCTTCCGGCTTTTTTATATCAAAGACTCGCCTTCTTTGCTCTCTGAATCTTCCGACTTTCTTAGATAAAACTAGGTTTAAAGTTCTTTTCTACGAACTTTGGAAGTTTAATTGTTAAAAAATTGCTCAAGGTCGCTTACCCTTGATTTAGCTAATAAATTAAAATTCTTATTCTTAATCCTACGTAATCGTATGTACTATTCCATATACATATGTAGTTGTTAAATAGAGTTTAATTAGCACGTATGCCAAGTAATCAGTAGAAATAAATGGGTCATTTGACCATATTTATTTTGTC
>NW_024392956.1:0-2010 GCF_016617805.1 Bactrocera tryoni
TCGTTTGGTACTCGGAACACCTCTAAGAAAGCTTCTCCAAACATGAGTTTTTAATTGTGTTCAGGGAAGGTCCTCCTACATACAGTTTTTCTATTTTTTTATTATCAGATAGAAAAAGATCATATCACACTTCCAACCACTTAAAAAATATATATTGTTCCCTTAGATTTTTAGGAAATTTACTGCTCTATAAAAAATGGTCTGTATGATTTTTTCAGATTAAGTCAAACGTTTACGGGATATTCATCGTCAAACATCAATGCATATTAGGGTGGATCATCGTTTGGTACTCTGAAAAATAGGTTCCTAGACACCTCCTAAGAGAGGCCTCTCTCAAAAATCTGTTCGTAGAATCATTGAGTTATAAAATTCATAAGAAAATAAAAATTTTTCCCAAAAATAATGAAACTTTGGCTGTTAATAACTTTTTAAACGTTTGGCTTTACGAAAAAGATCTTAATTGACCCTTTTTTGTAGAGCATCTCAATTTCCTACAATATCTTAGGAACAAGATATTTTTTCAAGTAATTGGAAGCGAGATATAAATTTTTCCATCTGATAATAAGAAAAAATAGAAAACTGTATGTAGGAGGACCTTCCCGTTACAATTAAAAACTCATATTTGGAGAGGCTTTCCTTAGAGGTGTCTAGGGCCTCACTCTTTCCGAGTGCACCAAAACGAAAAATGAATCACCTCTAATGTACACTGTACACTCGGTTTTGTAGTTTCGTACTCTAATTTTTCCTTTTCATTTGCTTTGGTTCTCTAACATAATGCAGCTTCTGGAAGTTCTAAGTTTATTATCTTCTGTTTTTTTCCTGCAATAGCTAATAGTTAGCGGCAGTTACTGAAGCGTGAGCTGTCACCATCGGTGTCACTAGGCGTAAAAGTAATATAGTACATATTCATTCATAGGAGGGGAAAAGCCGACAACACTTGACCAACAGTACAAGTGATTCACAAAACTTCCGTGAAATAATACAAAAAGGAATATAATCAATTTCTGGGCTAAAAACGTATGGGTGTAAGCCCGAAATAGAGAAAGAAAAATAATTAGAGCAATAGAAGAAATTAGCTTACTAACTACATTAAGATAAATTGTGCTGAAAATGTAATTACTTGCTGCTGGTTCCATAAGCAACAGGCTAATTCAGTGTGTTGAAATTCAGGTAATAGAGTTTGTGGCTAATTGGTCTATAAAAGATGAACGCAGGCCGAAAACAAAGAAAATCAAGAGTAATGACCTATAACTATGCAAATAAAAAAAGTCATGAACTCCTCCAACTATACTTCGTTCTACGGTAAAAGTCACTTTTTCTTAAAGGAAGTCTAGTTCATGTGAATTTTATGATAAAGAAAGATTTTTATGTTAAGCGTGATGTAATTTCGAATAATGCTCATAAATGATATATATCCTTAAATACAAACTACTTTCATATTATGTACTTTTGTTCAACGTTTTGGCCTCATATTGCTCGAAAAAATTATAGGATTAAAGTTCAACCGAGAAATTGAATAAATTATTTTCGTTCTCTAATTCTAATCAATTGCAATTTTATATGTAGTATCCATCGTAAGGCAGCGCGTCATTGAAGCGATAAAGTTTGGTCTGGTATATTCGTCTGTGATATTTTTAAATTTATGGTATTTAAAAGAGAGGAAAACAAGTAAAATAACTATTACCCTTGCATACCTACATTTGGGTACATAATTATACATAAAAGATGATAACCTATCCGGCGATGTTGCAGGTAATAATCTCTATGAAAGCTTTCATAAATGCTCTAATTCTTCTATTAAACAAATTTTCAAATATTTAAGTACGATACCACTATAGAAATATCCTGTACAGGTCAACACAGAGAGGTGGTCAATGGTTGAATTTGATCACAATGTGAGTGTTAGTGGAAAATTTCTATGCAGTTATCTAAGAAGTTTTTAAAATTAGGAAATCAGTAGTGCAAGAAAATGGTTTTAAACTGACTTCGTACCTTATCCTACCTTCACCT
>NW_024392957.1:0-851 GCF_016617805.1 Bactrocera tryoni
AATTTTACATTTAGGTATAAAACCGACTTTCTTGCATGTACACATTTAGAAATCCATATCAAGTTGCTTCAAATTATTAAATTAACATATTAAAGTTAATTAATTTTCTTCATCTTACTGAAGTTGGCATAAAGCCATAACGGCAGTGCATTTGGAAAAATTCCACAATTTTGCATTTAGGTATAAAACCGACTTTCTTGCATGTACACATTTAGAAATCCATATCAAGTTGCTTCAAATTATTAAATTCACATATTAAAGTTAATTAATTTTCTTCATCTTACTGAAGTTGGCATAAAGCCAAAACGGCAGTGCATTTGGAAAAATTCCACAATTTTACATTTAGGTATAAAACCGACTTTCTTGCATGCACACATTTAGAAATCCATATCAAGTTGCTTCAAATCATTAGCTTAACATATTAAAGTTAATTAACCTTCGTCATCTTACAGAAGTTCGCATAAAGCAAAAACGGCAGTGCATTTGGAAAAATTCCACAATTTTACATTTAGGTATAAAACCGACTTTCTTGCATGTACACATTTAGAAATCCATATCAAGTTGCTTCAAATTATTAAATTCACATATTAAAGTTAATTAACTTTCTTCATCTTTCTAAAGTTGGCATAAAGCCATAACGGCAGTGCATTTGAAAAAATTCCACAATTTTACATTTAGGTATAAAACCGACTTTCTTGCATGTGCACATTTAGAAATCCATATAATGTTGTTTCAAATTATTATCTTCACATAGTAAAGTTAATTAACTTTCTTCATCTTACAGAAGTTGGCATAAAGCCAAAACGACAGTGCATTTAAAAAATTTCACAATTTTACATTTCGGTATAAAA
>NW_024392958.1:0-2969 GCF_016617805.1 Bactrocera tryoni
TGGCCAGATAGTGTTGGATTTTCATTGAAATATTTTTTCCCTGTTCTTGTTTTAATAATAAGCATATAGATTAAGTAAATGCTATGTATTTGAGACCTGAAGGTGATTTGTGATATGGTGTTTAGAGAACAGCGTGTTTCAAATACCCAATTCTTATAAAACTTAAAGATTTTGAATTAAGTCGAGAGAAAACTCTCTAAAATACAATTCATTGAAGGTTAAATGTATAAGCTAAGCAAATATGGAGGGAAATTAAACATAAAAAAAAGAATCAATAAGGTTATGACGGTTGTATATTATAGGGCTTTCTCACAAAAATATATAATGATAAAATGACTTTTCTCCACAGCTTGGAATCTGTATTAGAAGTAGTTTTGTGTGGAACTGTACCAACTCCAGTGAATAGAGCATATATCTGAGCCATAGACTGGTATTAACTTCAATTCAATGATTGAAGAACAAGATTGAGAAACGTGTAAGCAAACAAGGCATAAAATCTAATTCTAACTGTTGATATGTCTGCTTATGACTATAACATGGACAATCTCCATTAAGGTTATTTAAATTAGAAATCATGAGCTAGTGGTCAGTTAGTCCTTGTGATAAATGATTTGAAGAAGAAAATCGATGAGTTTGGGTGTTCTAGGTATACGCTTGTTTGGTTCGTATTTGGCAAGGTTAGATGAATGATCTAGAGAGATTGCACATGGACTGCTATATCGATTGATATTGACAGTTCGTGAGGTATTTCTACTAAGAATTTGAAATCAGACTTCGTAACCTTGGCCTCTACTAGGAAGAACTGCAGTAGCAATTTCGGACCTTAGTTCATAGCCATGATCTATCCTGGTTAGAACTGCTGACCAAGTAGTCGTAGCAATTTCGTAAGCTAGTCATTTAAGGTCGGTCGCTCTCTGTAAAGTTGAATGTAGGAAGGCGATTATGAAATTTTGAGACTTTCTCCTCTATCGCCTGTCTTTTGCCAGACTAGACCCACATTGGGCGAATCAAGTGAACTGGCTGGGATTCATATTAACCATTTAAATAAGTTGGTAAGACAAAAACGATACGTTGATCTATGAGCTTCTGGTGATCCACTTTTAGTTTACTGTTAACACAATGGCGAATATCTGTCCAAGTGAGATCCATCGATTTTTGATCACCTAACCTCTAAAATCAAATACCGCTCAGGTAAATGTCAAAACTATTTTGTGGTCTTATGTTGCGGCTTTGTTAATCAACAGAATCAAAGACATCTAGTACTTTGTGAAGCCATAGAAACTCTTCTGTATTCGTACCTATAAAATAGCAAAACGCTTTGTAGCCTATGCAAATTTTTACAGGCGTTTAATTTCCATTCCCGTCAGTTTGGTGGGAGTCTCAAGGTATACGTCTCTAAGTTTCTAACTCTTGACCTCCCAAACGCGGGATAGACAAGAAGGAAGTTTTGAGTGGTTTCCACCTAATCTTCTTTCATACAGCTTCTGCAGATGGCATCTGGTAATATTCCCAGTCTTACAGCATGGTCCCTAGTAGGGAAATGGCCTGTTAAAAGCCTCACAATTAGAGAGTGGTTAGCCTTACTGAGGCCGAAGGGATCACAAAATCTCTTGCGATCGCTCTTGAGAGAAAAGGATATTGCGACAGCGCCTGATATTATGGTAGCCCGGGACTGGACAAGCTCCGGCGAAGCTAGATATACTAAGATCTATTTTAGTGCGCTTTTATTTAAGAAAAATATGTAAAACAGTAATACTCAAAGTATTGCCTATCCGAAGTTTTAACAATTTCTCATTATTCTGGTAATTTGTGATTTCCTTCCTTCCCAAAAGAACTGTACCGGCTTGGCGTCGAAGCGTGAATCAAGCCACTTTTTGAAACCCTGTTCTGATGAGAACCGTAATCCATTGATAGCGTTCTGCATCAACCGGAACAAATGGTAGTCAGAAGGAACAAGGTCTGTACTATAAGGCGGATGATTGGTGGTTCCTAGTTGCTCTCCTTCAAAAAGCTTTTAATCGTTCTTGCAACATGATGCCGACTTTTTGCATGATGTTAAGTTATCCCCTCGTATCTAGACGTAAATGCCAGGTATGTTTCAGCTATCTTTCACTTGGATTTAATAAGTTGTTGTGGGTAGCGTTCTCCATTAATGATTTCCCGCGATTTTAGAAGTGCCTTCTAACCTCACCAAATAAAGAGAATTATAATACCTTTGATATTTAACTTTCCCGTTGATCTTGTCAACAGTCACAATCCCACTCAAAAATTATTCATTTTTGTAACATTTAAGCAATTTTTCTTGCATTAAAATGTCAAGATTTGAAAAAAATGTTTTTTGATGACGTACAGGGACAGTAGTTTACCAAGGAATGTTAGAAATATTGGAACATTGGAATAGTTGCACCATCTCTTGACAAGAGCTTAGAGGGTCACATTAGGTATTCATCAGTAATGTTTTTAATCGATAGAAGAGACTGTAGGAACATGATGGGAATTCTAACTGATCACTCTCTGGTGACGACACACGTCCGCAGGACAGGACTGACAGATTGACAAGACTGCAGAAAATGTCTAGAGCAGGGCACCAGGGAAAAAATGGAGCATCTCTTCTGCACTTACTCCGCATTGGCAAGACGACGCTAAAAACATTTGGGGTCCCCATGGTATGATACACTGAAGAAGGTATCGATAGTGAGGTCGCAGAGTCTAATAAAAGTCGCGTCAAGCGCAGGTATTCTAAAGGCAACTGAACTCCATCGCAAAGGACCAACATTGGTCTATGCGTGGCTTATTGGCCTATCAGATTAACCTAACCGAATGTCTTTAATCCCATTACTGAGATTTATCAAAGGTGAATTTAGCCCCTTTAACTAATTGGTTGGCAGTCTCTCCTTTGGATCAATTATTTGGCAAAGTCCTTTTCGAAGCTTAAGATCCTCATATATGTACATATGTATATGCACCAA
>NW_024392959.1:0-1863 GCF_016617805.1 Bactrocera tryoni
TATTTGATTTTTATAATGTAGCGGGTTTAAAGCAAGCGCAGTTCGAAAACTTTTAGGAATTAAATAACGGACGGACAAAAAAGTTCATATTTATTTAGACTAACACAACTTTTTCATAATTTCAAAATTTTCAATTCATTCTTCAAACTCCATGTCGTCCTCCCCCGCAGTAATTTCTCTCGACGCAAAACACTCAAATAGTATTCCCTGTTGACAGTTTGGCCGGTCGGAAGGAGTTCGGAGAGCATCACACCTCGATAATCGAAGAAAACAGTCAACATAGCCTTATTTTTTGACCTGCTTTGACGTGGTTTTTTCGGCTTTGGCTGACCTTTGCCTCGATATTCGGCCAATTGATCAATTGTTCCCAGGTCCTAAGCATAGATCCAAGACTCATCGCTAGTAATAATACGTTTAATGACATCTCCTGGTAGCCGGAAATCATTGTTTCACAGACGTTCACCCGACGACTGAAAGAATTGAGTGATTTTGAAACGAATCGTGCCTTCACTTTTCTTAGGACCAAATGATCTTTCAAAATGGTTTTCACTAATCCTTCTGAAATTTAATCGACCCTAGTAAGATCTCTCATTGTTCATCGTCGATTCTCAAGCGCCAATTCCTTTACTTTATTGAGGTGTTGATCAGTTGATATTGATGATCGTCCTGATCGTCAACGCGTTCTCAAACCTCCTTGAATAATTTGTATTAATCAGAAACACTTGATTTCGACAAAAAACTATTACCAAAAAATTTAATGGAACTTCTTTGTCGAATAATATCACTCATCGTAAAAGTCACCGAATGCACGTTATGTACTTCAGAAAGACAAGGGTATACTAAACAATAATGATTTTTTTGATGTGGCACAGATGTCACTGACAGCCACACAAACCTAGAAAAACATATTTCGACAAATGGCTTTTCATGCAAAATTTAAATCAAAAAGTCTTACTATTTTTTCCCACAGGAGCATGTGTTCTTAAATAAACATTATCCAACAAAATTTTCACGCTGATTATAGCAAACCTCCAAATATTCTACTACAATTTTTTTATTGTATTGCCTGGTTTTGTCTTGAATGTGCTCGATATGTACATATACAACTTTTGCATACCTGAATATGTTTAAACCAAATATCCAACACGTTCCTTGATTTTTTTACAATGTAACTTATCTCAACCAACTTCATTTCCCTAAAGGACCATCCTCTTCAAGTAGCGCTCTCTTATACGAACGTTGCAACGAACGTTAACTATGTTTATAGTCTTCTAGCATTAGTAAAGGAGTAGGGACGAAATCCGGAGATAATCCGCAAGTTTTCCATACAACGGTATCTTAAAATCACAACAATATTATACTTATGCTTATTAAAGGAGGAGAGTTCGGTATAAATGAGGTCCTCACATTTAGTTGACACCAAATTAAACTTGAAAGACTTTCAGTTTACAAGGTATTTTAGGAAAATTTCATGAAATAATCATCAAACCCACAGTCACAAAAAATCGCTCTTCGACAGCTGTGAGCGCCGGTTCTGCATTGTGACTAGATACCTGTATGGATCAAAACACCCTGAGGTATCGAAGAGGAACTTTCAACTTATTTCAAATTTGTTAAGGGGCTAGGTTCGACGAAGATATGTCCACCTAGATGTTTCAACTTCATTCTTACAAAAGAAGGGATATGAGGCACCTTGCTTATAAGTACTTCAAATGAGTTTTTATACTCTGGACCAAAAACATCGCTCAGCCGCTTACCTAGGTCCAGAGATCCAGCAATAGAACGCAAGCGAACAACAATGTAACAATTCCTTCTGTACTGATGAAGATGGGACAAGGGTGTCTTCCTAGCAAGCACATTCCC
>NW_024392960.1:0-800 GCF_016617805.1 Bactrocera tryoni
AAGTTAATTAACTTTCTTCATCTTTCTAAAGTTGGCATAAAGCCATGACGGCAGTGCATTTGGAAAAATTCCATAATTTTACATTTAGGTATAAAACCGATTTTCTTGCATGTACACATTTAGAAATCCATATCAAGATGCTTCAAATTATTAAATTCACATAATAAAGTTAATTAACTTTCTTCATCTTTCTAAAGTTGGCATAAAGCCATGACGGCAGTGCATTTGGAAAATTCCATAATTTTACGATTAGTTATAAAACCGACTTTCTTGCGTGAACACATTTAGAAATCCATATCAAGTTGCTTCAAGCTATAAAATTCACATATTAAAGTTAATTAACATTCTTCATCTTACTAAAGTTGGCATAGAGCCATAACGGCAGTGGATTTGGAAAAAATTCCATAATTTTACATTTAGGTACAAAACCAATTTTCTTGTATGCACACATCTAGAAATCCATATCAAGTTGCTTCAAATCATTAGCTTTACATTTTAAATTTAGTTAACCTTCTTCATCTTACTGAAGTTGGCATAAAGCCAAAACGGCAGTGCATATGAAAAAATTCCATAATTTTACATTTAGGTATAAAACCGACTTTCTTGCAGGTACACATTTAGAAATCCATATCAAGATGCTTAAAATTATTAAATTCACATAATAAAGTTAATTAACTTTCTTCATCTTTCTAAAGTTGGCATAAAGCCATGACGGCAGTGCATTTGGAAAAATTCCATAATTTTACATTTAGGTATAAAACCGATTTTCTTGCATGTACACATTTAGAAATCCATATCAA
>NW_024392961.1:0-1869 GCF_016617805.1 Bactrocera tryoni
TCATTGTCCTGCGACAACTCTTTATATTTTTAGCCGCAGTATGCACTAGCGGAAACCTATGTGCGACGGTCCTTATAAAATCCTTAGATACATTTCACCAGTTATCGTACATGTTCGAAAGATTGACAGCGACAAGAAGAAAACAGTGAACATCAGCGAATTGAAGTTGTACAACACTTCCGTAGCGGCGTAAAAACAAAAAAAAAAAACTGAATTTATATGAAAAAACAGAGAAAAAAAAAATTTCAACTTCAGTTAATTTAAAAAAAAATTTTAAGTGAAATTTATTGGCGGAAAAAAAACATGAAACCAGTCAAAAAAAAAAAACAACTTGCTTTAAATCATTAGCGTCACATATTTAAGTTAATTAAACTTTCTCATCTTACAGAAGTTGGCATAAAGCCAAAACGGCAGTGCATTTGGAAAAATTCCACAATTCTACATTTAGGTATAAAACTGATTTTCTTGCATATACACATTTCGCAATCTATGTCGAATGGCTTCAAATCATAAGCTTCAAATATTAAAGTTAATTTGCCTTCTTCATCTTACAGAAGTTGGCATAAAGCCAAAACGGCAGTGCATTTGGAAAATTCCAGAATTTTACATTTAGGTATAAAACCGATTTTCTTGCATGTACACATTTAGAAATCCATATCGAGTTAATTTTAATCATTAACGTCACATATTTAAGTTAATTAAACTTCGTCATCTTACAAAAGTTGGCATAAAGCCAAAACGGCAGTGCATTTGGAAAAATTCCACAAATTTACGTTTAGGTATAAAACCGATTTTCTTGCATATACACATTTCGCAATCTATGTCGAATGGCTTCAAATCATAAGCTTCAAATATTAAAGTTAATTAAACTTCGTCATCTTACAGAAGTTGGCATAAAGCCAAAACGGCAGTGCATTTGGAAAATTCCAGAATTTTACATTTAGGTATAAAACCGATTTTCTTGCATGTACACATTTAGAAATCCATATCGAGTTAATTTTAATCATTAACGTCACATATTTAAGTTAATTAAACTTCGTCATCTTACTCAAGTTGACATAAAGCCATAACGGCAGTGCATTAGGAAAACTCTACAATTTTACATTTAGGTATAAAACCGATTTTCTTGCATGTGCACGTTTAGAAATCCATATCAAGTTGCTTCAAATCATTAAATTCACATATTAAAGTTAATTAACTTTCTTCATCTTACAGAAGTTGGCATAAAGCCAAAACGGCAGTGCATTTGGAAAAATTCCACAATTTTACATTTAGGTATAAAACCGATTTTCTGGCATGTACACATTTAGAAATCCATATCAAATTGCTTCAAATCATAAGCTTCACATATTAAAGTTAATTAATCTTCTTCATCTTACTAAAGTTGGCATAAAGCCAAAACGGCAGTGCATTTGGAAAATTCCAGAATTTTACATTTAGGTATAAAACCGATTTTCTTGCATATAAACATTTAGAAATCCACACCGAATTGCTTTAAAACATAAGCTTAACATATTAAAGTTAATTAACTTTCTCATCTTACTGAAGTTGGCGCAAAGCCAAAAAAGCAGTGCATTTGGAAAAATTCCAGAATTTTACATTTAGGTATAAAACCGATTTTCTTGCATATACTGTGAGAACTAAATATCTATACAGAATTTAGCCCACACAACCCATAAAGGCACACCCTATTGTTCACAACACAACAAGAAAACCACGCCACTTCTAGAAACACAAGAAGATTGAGAAACCAGTCATGCAGATGAAAGGACAACAACAATGCATACGCAGCTCTAAAACCACGCCACGCAAGCAATACAGCGGGATACCACGAAGACGGAGAAGTCAGAAGCAGCCGAGCGTGGTCAT
>NW_024392962.1:0-995 GCF_016617805.1 Bactrocera tryoni
AGGAATTCAACAAAGCGCACTCATGTAAGCAATTTTCTGTCGAATTGCAATTAGCAATCACACTGTTTCGTTTGGGTTCGTCGGGAGAAAGTGCAGCATTTAGAAAAATAGCGACAATTTTTGGAGTGGGAATGAGGTTGAACGATCGAAAATTCACTAATAATTCTACATTGACTGATTTTAGATAAGGCACAAAAATGCATTTAAGAAATACTTAAAAAGATGGAGGTAGAAATTACTATTACCATATTTTTTTATTGGATGTAAAAAAGCTAGCATCTACATATATATTTTCTATTTTCTAGGGTTGTCTGGTGATCGCGTAATTTTTTCGAACGTAGCAGCGAAAGAGGAACATGTCCGCCGCGGCCAATTAGCAGATATCTGTCTTGATACACCGCTTTGTAATGGGCATACTACTTCTATGGACGTTTTGTGGACGGGAACATGCCTGTGGTGACTTTCACTCAGGAGAGACATTTTCAGCTTTCAAGGTAAATGTTTTATAGTGGTTTCGGTAAATTAAAGGCATGCTTCTGTTGTCTCTAGATTTTTAGAATATGTTGGCACATATGCCTGTATAAAAGATTTATTCTACGCATGTATTTGTGTTCATAGCAGATAACGGCCAACGTTAATAGAAAACAAGAATATTGCAACATGTTGCTACAAATTATAATAGTTCTAATCGAAAACCTTTAAAAGGTCTCCCACAACAAAGTGCAAGACCATTATTTTGAGTACAAACGAACTACATTAAGAACCGCTGCATCGACTGGTCAGATAATAAAAAGGGTGCGTGGTTTTGCCTCTAATAGCTTTATTTGTAAATACTATACACCTATACTCATGTTCGGACCGACAACGAAAAGCATGTTTTCGTCGGAAAAATTGGTTTTTCGCACGAAAACACGTGTGTTTCGTCCATGTAAATATCCTGTCAAGCGAAAAACACAGTTTTCGCTAAAAGCGCCACTTTAAAACTTACATTCCAC
>NW_024392963.1:0-1056 GCF_016617805.1 Bactrocera tryoni
TTTTATACTCTCATAACAATGTTGCTAAGGAAGTATTATAGTTTTGTTCACATAACGGTTGTTTGTAAGTCCTAAAACTAAAAGAGTCAGATATAGGGTTATATATACCAAAGTGATCAGGGTGACGAGTAGAGTCGAAATCGGATGTCTGTCTGTCCGTCCGTCCGTCTGTCCGTCCGTCCGTGCAAGCTGTAACTTGAGTAAAAATTGAGATATCATGATGAAACTTGGTACACGTATTCCTTGGCTCCATAAGAAGGTTAAGTTCGAAGATGGGCAAAATCGGCCACTGCCACGCCCACAAAATGGCGGAAACCGAAAACCTATAAAGTGTCATAACTAAGCCATAAATAAAGATATTAAAGTGAAATTTGGCACAAAGGATCGCATTAGGGAGGGGCATATTTGGACGCAATTTTTTTGGAAAAGTGGGCGTGGCCCCGCCCGTACTAAGTTTTTTGTACATATCTCAGAAGCTACTATAGCTATGTCAACCAAACTCTACAGAGTCGTTTTCTTAAGGCATTTCCATATACAGTTAAAAAATGGAAGAAATCGGAAAATAACCACGCCCACCTCCCATACAAAGGTTATGTTGAAAATCACTAAAGTGCGTAAACCGACTAACAAAAAACGTCAGAAACACTAAATTTTACGGAAGAAATGGCAGATGAAAGCTGCACCCAGGCTTTTTAAAAATTGAAAATGGGCGTGGCCTCGCCCACTTATGGACCAAAAACCATATCTCAGGAACTACTAGACCGATTTCAATGAAATTCGGTATATAATATTTTCTTAACACCCTGATGACATGTACGAAATATGGGTGAAATCGGTTCTAACCACGCCTTCTTCCAATATAACGCTATTTTGAATTCCATCTGATGCCTTTTTCTGTATAATACAGTATATACATTAGGAACCAATGATGATAGCGGAATAAAACTTTACAAAAATACGGTATTTGAAAAATATGTAAATGACGTATAATGAAATCTCGATTATCACTTTATCATGCGAGAGTATAAAATGTTCGGTGACACCCGAACTTAGCTA
>NW_024392964.1:0-1522 GCF_016617805.1 Bactrocera tryoni
ACATGATAACCGGAGGTTCTAAGACTGTATAAGTTGTCATTTTATAGACCACTAAGATAGAAATAACTCAGGTTTGAAGGATTGCCTACCTGAAGGATATCCATAAACTTGGAGTGCTGTTATCGATTAAGATAGGTTGTCTTTCAATAATTTGAACGAGATTATCGGCCATATGAGGTACTTTTCAGGTTCAGAAGATTTAAAATTTCTCTGCGGCTCTCCTGAAGCTCTTCGAGAGACACTTCGTCAGTGGATTAATTGTTAGGAAAGTAAACGTCTAAAAGCTTTCGCTGCTCGAAGTTCAAACGGGCTTCTTCATTCTAACATAACCCATAGAAATAGGGTTCTTTGTAAAATTGCGCCTAAACCTCGAAGATTCGTGATCTTCCACACTTTTGCAGAAGGATCAGCATGAAATTCTCTTGGCCTTACTTATAGCAAGTTCTGTCCTTTGAAGCGCCCAATCCTCACTAGCGCCGCTTCTTACGGTCTTTTTTGGACGGTCTTCTCTTGAAGATTTTATCTGCGATAGTTCCGATGTTCACCAAAGTGCTTTTCCTTTCCCTTTTAAAGTTCTCTGGGAACAATAACTTTCAAGAGAGGTTCCATGCGGCACTGAACACCTCAACATACTCACTTATTGCGGCGGCTGTAAGCACTGAGTTGTAACTTGGTGCGACCGGAAGAGCTGTTCGAAGCTTCCTGCAGTATAGATCTCAATCCGTGTTTCCGAAATTCCTAAAATATTTACTAAATGGACGCACTTAGTCCACAGAGTGAGGTCAAACTCATGGCCCTCAGTTACAAAAGTGTGAAATTTTCCTTGTTACATATAAGGAGATCTTCGCTACAAATATAATCAAAAGGCGAGTCTCTTTTTCTTTGGGAGCGTTTTTAACGTGGTGGGTTTCCAACCCAGCGCACAAGCCTGCGAAGGGATGGTTCGCTTTCTCACTTTAACTCGCCTTCAAACGGATATTCTTTGGCTACACAGAGGATACTTCGTCTAAGATCGGAAGACGTGAGCTGCTTGTGCCATATGTAAAAGTATGTCCACGCCAATAAAGAAGAAGGAGACTCACTTCTCGAGGATCTCGAGTTTGCATCCGAGTCAATGACAGTGTTCTTCTTAGCAACTTAGAAGGTGGTTTCACTTCGTCGTAAAAAAGATATAGGCTGAAATCAACTAGAGTTTTCCGGCTCCTTTTTCAAGCCTGGCGGTGACGACATCTTCTTGGTATTGTATTTTTTTTTCTCGGTCGGTAAGGAAAATTTGATTACATGTGACAACTGAGATTTAATAAGTTTGTTGTTTTCTTAAAACTCATTTTTTTCAATACATATATTGAATTTATTTTCAATTTTTGGATTTAAGAAAATATATATAAAATATTCACAGTCTCCTTTTCACGTAGCTTATTAGCAAACAAACACTTCCATGTGAACTCTGCGTGTGGATAACGGTGATGGAATGGCAACACCTACTAGTGCTACCGCTGACAGCTTTATTAAGCGTTGCCAG
>NW_024392965.1:0-509 GCF_016617805.1 Bactrocera tryoni
TGTATAAGTTAAGATAACCAAGGTAAATATAATAAGCTTACCTACAATTGGTTAACGAACTTAAGCAACCAGGTCAAATTCTTTCGTTTTACCCAAAGTTAAGATCCTGTAAAAAATTATAAATCAACAATTATAAAATGATGCGCGGCCTGTGTGCGTGGCATTCGCTGATTAGCCAGCATCACAAAAATACAACAAAACTTAGTAACAGCCGGATGTTCCCGCCAAAACTGGCGTCCTACCAAAGCAACAACACACCTCACCATTTCGAGTCATTGCGCGAAGCAATCAATGATCCGACCGTAGCAACAGTTAAGTTTGGCCGCCTTAAACTACTCCACCTAACAACAACTCCTAAGTTCGACTAGGCACGAGTAAAATAACAACAACGCAGAGAAGAGGCTGAGCTTAGGCTAAGAGTAATGAAACAAAATTGTAAAAATTTAATTAGTAATCAGCAATAAAGCGAGCAACATCGCCATAAGTAAAAACTTGCATTCTAATTAATT
>NW_024392966.1:0-1005 GCF_016617805.1 Bactrocera tryoni
GATATCAGGTAACGTAAAAAATATGAACTTTACATATTTATGCAAATTAGCCGTTTTGATGTTATTGGAGTTGTCATAGAGTTGTACCTATAGCTTAATAGCGATAGATGTATTTGGAATAATTTTACAATCTTAAATTAAGATGTAAAATTGATTTTTTGGTACATGCATATTATGCAATCGATATCAAGATGGGTAAAAATATGAACTTAACATATTTATGCTAATTACCCTTTTTGATGTTATAGGAGTTGTCATAGAGTTGCCCTATAGCAATAGCGACATTATATTTGGAACAATTTTACAATCTTAAATTAAGATGTAAAATTGATTTTTTGGTACATGCATATTATGCAATCGATATCAAGATGGGTAAAAATATGAACTTAACATATTTATGCTAATTACCCTTTTTGATGTTATAGGAGTTGTCATAGAGTTGCCCTATAGCAATAGCGACATTGTATTTGGAACAATTTTACAATCTTAAATTAAGGTGTAAAATTGATTTTTTGGTACATACATACACATTAAGCAATCGATATCAAGATGCGTAAAAATATGAACTTTACATATTTCTGTTAATTAGCCGTTTTGATGTTATTGGAGTTGTCATAGAGTTGTCCTATAGCAATAGCGACAATGTATTTGGAACAATTTAACAATCCTAAATTAAGGTGTAGAATTGATTTTTTAGTACATACATACACATTAAGCAATCGATATCAAGATGCGTAAAAATATGAACTTTACATATTTCTGTTAATTAGCCGTTTTGATGTTATTGGAGCTTTCATAGAGTTGTCCTATAGCAATAGCGACAATGTATTTGGAACAATTTAACAATCCTAAATTAAGGTGTAGAATTGATTTTTTAGTACATACATACACATTAAGCAATCGATATCAAGATGCGTAAAAATATGAACTTTACATATTTCTGTTAATTAGCCGTTTTGATGTTATTGGAGCTTTCATAGAGTTGTCGTATAGCCATAACGACAG
>NW_024392967.1:0-3905 GCF_016617805.1 Bactrocera tryoni
TCAATATCGACTGCTAAGTGTGTATATACAAGAAAATCGACTTTATACCTGAATATAAGATTGTCGAATTTTTACAAATGCACTGCCGTTATGGCTTTATGTCAACTTCGGTAAGATGAAGAAAGTTAATTAACTTAAATATGTTAAATTAATGATTTGAAGCAACTCAATATCGATTGCTAAATGTGTATACACAAGAAAGTCGACTTTATACCTGAATATAAGATTGTCGAATTTTTCCAAATGCACTGCCGTTATGGCTTTATGTCAACTTCAGTAAGATGAAGAAAGTTAATTAACTTAAATATGTTAAATTAATGATTTAAGGCAATTCAATATCGACTGCTAAATGTGTATATACAAGAAAATCGACTTTATACCTGAACATAAGATTGTCGAATTCTTCCAAATGCACTGCCGTTATGGCTTTATGTCAACTTCGGTAAGATGAAGAAAGTTAATTAACTTAAATATGTTAAATTAATGATTTGAAGCAACTCAATATCGATTGCTAAATGTGTATACACAAGAAAGTCGACTTTATACCTGAACATAAGATTGTCGAATTCTTCCAAATGCACTGCCGTTATGGCTTTATGTCAACTTCAGTAAGATGAAGAAGGTTAATTAACTTAAATATGTTAAATTAATGATTTAAAGCAACTCAATATCGATTGCTAAATGTGTATACACAAGAAAGTCGACTTTATACCTGAACATAAGATTGTCGAATTCTTCCAAATGCACTGCCGTTATGGCTTTATGTCAACTTCAGTAAGATGAAGAAGGTTAATTAACTTAAATATGTTAAATTAATGATTTGAAGCAACTCAATATCGACTGCTAAATGTGTATATACAAGAAAATCGACTTTATACCTGAATATAAGATTGTCGAATTTTTCCAAATGCACTGCCGTTATGGCTTTATGTCAACTTCAGTGAGATGAAGAAGGTAAATTAACTTAAATATGTTAAATTAATGATTTAAGGCAATTCAATATCGACTGCTAAATGTGTATATACAAGAAAATCGACTTTATACCTGAATATAAGATTGTCGAATTCTTCCAAATGCACTGCCATTATGGCTTTATGTCAACTTCAGTGAGATGAAGAAGGTAAATTAACTTAAATATGTTAAATTAATGATTTAAGGCAATTCAATATCGACTGCTAAATGTGTATATACAAGAAAATCGACTTTATACCTGAATATAAGATTGTCGAATTCTTCCAAATGCACTGCCATTATGGCTTTATGTCAACTTCAGTAAGATGAAGAAGGTTAATTAACTTAAATATGTTAAATTAATGATTTAAAGCAACTCAATATCGACTGCTAAATGTGTATATAAAAGAAAATCGACTTTATACCTGAATATAAGATTGTCGAATTCTTCCAAATGCACTGCCATTATGGCTTTATGTCAACTTCAGTAAGCTGAAGAAGGTAAATTAACTTAAAGATGTTAAATTAATGATTTAAAGCATTTCAATATCGACTGCTAAATGTGTATATACAAGAAAATCGACTTTATACCTGAACATAAGATTGTTGATTTCTTCCAAATGCATTGCCGTTATGGCTTTATGTCAACTCCGGTAAGATTAAGAAGGCTAATTAACTTAAATATGGTAAATTAATGATTTGAAGCAACTCAATATCGATTGCTAAATGTGTAATCACAAGAAAGCCGACTTTATACCTGAACATAAGATTGTTGATTTCTTCCAAATGCACTGCCGTTATGGCTTTATGTCAACTCCGGTAAGACGAAGAAGGCTAATTAACTTAAATATGGTAAATTAATGATTTGAAGCAACTCAATATCGATTGCTAAATGTGTACACAAGAAAGTCGACTTTATACCTGAACATAAGATTGTCGAATTTTTACAAATGCACTGCCGTTATGGCTTTATGTCAACTTCAGTAAGATGAAGAAGGCTAATTAACTTAAATATGGTAAATTAATGATTTGAAGCAACTCAATATCGATTGCTAAATGTGTATACACAAGAAAGTCGACTTTATACCTGAACATAAGATTGTCGAATTTTTACAAATGCACTGCCGTTATGGCTTTATGTCAACTTCAGTAAGATGAAGAAGGTAAATTAACTTAAATATGTTAAATTAATGATTTAAGGCAATTCAATATCGACAGCTAAATGTGTATATACAAGAAAATCGACTTTATACCTGAATATTAGAATGTCGAATTCTTCCAAATGCACTGCCGTTACGGCTTCATACCAACTTCAGTAAGATGAAGAAGGTTAATTAACTTAAATATGTTAAATTAATGAATTAAAGACACTCAATATCGACTGCTAAATGTGTATATACAAGAAAATCGACTTTATACCTGAATATAAGATTGTCGAATTCTTCCAAATGCACTGCCGTTATGGCTTCATGTCAACTTCAGTAAGATGAAGAAAGTTAATTAACTTAAATATGTTAAATTAATGATTTAAGGTAATTCAATATCGACTGCTAAATGTGTATATACAAGAAAATCGACTTTATACCTGAATATAAGATTGTCGAATTCTTCCAAATGCACTGCCGTTATGGCTTTATGTCAACTTCAGTAAGATGAAGAAGGTTAATTAACTTAAATATGTTAAAGGAATGATTTAAGGCAACTCAATATCGACTGCTAAATGTGTATATACAAGAAAATCGACTTTATACCTGAATATAAGATTGTCGAATTTTTCCAAATGCACTGCCGTTATGGCTTTATGTCAACTTCAGTAAGATGAAGAAGGTTAATTAACTTAAATATGTTAAAGGAATGATTTAAGGCAACTCAATATCGAGTGTTAATTGTGTATATACAAGAAAATCGACTTTATACCTGAATATGAGATTGTCGAATTCTTCCAAATGCACTGCCGTTATGGCTTTATGTCAACTTCAGTAAGATGAAGAAGGTTAATTAACTTAAACATGTTAAAGTAATGATTTGAAGCAACTCAATATCGATTGTTAAATGTGTATATACAAGAAAATCGACTTTATACCTGAATATAAGATTGTCGAATTCTTCCAAATGCACTGCCGTTATGGCTTTATGTCAACTTCAGTAAGATGAAGAAAGTTAATTAACTTAAATATGTTAAATTAATGATTTAAAGCAACTCAATATCGACTGCTAAGTGTGTATATACAAGAAAATCGACTTTATACCTGAATATAAGATTGTCGAATTTTTACAAATGCACTGCCGTTATGGCTTTATGTCAACTTCAGTAAGATGAAGAAAGTTAATTAACTTAAATATGTTAAATTAATGATTTGAAGCAACTCAATATCGACTGCTAAAGGTGTATATACAAGAAAGTCGACTTTATACTTGAATGTAAGATTGTCGAATTCTTCCAAATGCCCTGCCGTTATGGCTTTATGTCAATTTCAGTAAGATGAAGAAAGTTAATTAACTTAAAGATGTTAAATTAATGATTTAAAGCAACTCAATATCGACTGCTAAGTGTGTATATACAAGAAAATCGACTTTATACCTGAATATAAGATTGTCGAATTTTTACAAATGCACTGCCGTTATGGCTTTATGTCAACTTCAGTAAGATGAAGAAAGTTAATTAACTTAAATATGTTAAATTAATGATTTGAAGCAACTCAATATCGATTGCTAAATGTGTATATACAAGAAAGTCGACTTTATACCTGAATATAAGATTGTCGAATTCTTCCAAATGCCCTGCCGTTATGGCTTTATGCCAATTTCAGTAAGATGAAGAAAGTTAATTAACTTAAAGATGGTAAATTAATGATTTAAAGCAACTCAATATCGACTGCTAAATGTGTATATACAAAAAAATCGACTTTATAAAAATGCACTGCCGTTATGGCTTTATGTCAACTTCAGTAACT
>NW_024392968.1:0-1194 GCF_016617805.1 Bactrocera tryoni
ACTACGTTTCGGCATAACGAGTGCGCCTTTATAAAAGTCGGTCGGTGGTGCAGCAAGTGTGACAAGTACTTTTGACATTATTCCAAACAACAGCAAGTAAGGAAGGGCTAAGTTCGGGTGTCACCGAACATTTTATACTCTCGCATGATAAAGTGATAATCGAGATTTCATTATACGTCATTTACATATTTTTCAAATACCGTATTTGTGTAAAGTCTTATTCCGTTATCATCATTGGTTCCTAATGTATATAGTATTATACAGAGAAGGCATCAGATGGAATTCAAAATATTGGAAGAAGGCGTGGTTGTGAACCGATTTCACCCATATTTCGTACATGTCATCAGGGTGTTAAGAAAATATTATATACCGACTTTCATTGAAATCGGTCGAGTAGTTCCTGAGATATGGTTTTTGGTCCATAAGTGGGCGAGGCCACTCCCATTTGCAATTTAAAAAAAAAGCCTGGCTGCAGCTTCCTTCTGCAATTTCTTCCGTAAAATTTAGTGTTTCTGAAGTTTTTTGTTAGTCGGTTAACGCACTTTTAGTGATTTTCAACATAACCTTTGTATGGGAGGTGGGCGTGGTTATTATCCGATTTCTTCCATTGAATGAACTGTATATGGAAATGCCTGAAGAAAACGACTCTGTACAGTTTGGTTGACATAGCTATAGTAGTTTCCGAGATATGTACAAAAAACTTAGTAGGGGGCGGGGCCACACCCACTTTTCCAAAAAAATTGCGTCCAAATATGCCCCTCCCTAATGCGATTCTTTGTGCCAAATTTCACTTTAATGACTTTATTTATGGCTTAGTTATGACACTTTATAGCTTTTCGGTTTCCGCCATTTTGTGGGCGTGGCAGTGGGCCGATTTTGCCCATCTTCGAACATAACCTTTGAGCCAAGGAATACGTGTACCAAGTTTCATCATGATACCTCAATTTTTACTCAAGTTACAGCTTGCACGGACGGACGGACGGATGGACAGACGGACGGACAGACGGACGGACAGACGGACGGACAGATGAACGGACGGACGGACAGACAGACATCCGGATTTCGACTCTACTCGTCGCCCTGATCACTTTGGTATACATAACCCTATATCTGACTCTTTTAGTTTTAGGACTTACAAACAACCGTTATGTGAACAAAACTATAATACTCTCCTTAGCAACTTTGTTGCGAGAG
>NW_024392969.1:0-1090 GCF_016617805.1 Bactrocera tryoni
TTGGCGCCATCTAGCGGAATATTTTTATACTCTCGCAACAATGTTGCTAAGGAGAGTATTATAGTTTTGTTCACATAACGGTTGTTTGTAAGTCCTAAAACTAAAAGAGTCAGATATAGGGTTATATATACCAAAGTGATCAGGGTGACGAGTAGAGTCGAAATCCGGATGTCTGTCTGTCCGTCTGTCCGTCCGTCCGTGCAAGCTGTAACTTGAGTAAAAATTGAGATATCATGATGAAACTTGGTACACGTATTCCTTGGCTCCATAAGAAGGTTACGTTCGAAGATGGGCCAAATCGACACACTGCCACGCCCACAAAATGGCGGAAACCGAAAACCTATAAAGTGTCATAACTAAGCCATAAATAAAGATATTAAAATGAAATTTGGCACAAAGGATCGCATTTGAGAGGGGCATATTCGGACGTAATTTTTTTGGAAAAGTAGGCGTGGCCCCGCCCCCTACTTAGTTTTTTGTACGTATCTCGGAAACTACTATAGCTATGTCAACCAAACTCTACAGAGTCGTTTTCTTCAGGCATTTCCATTTACAGTTCGAAAATGGAAGAAATCGGATAATAACCACGCCCACCTCCCATACAAAGGTTATGTTGAAAATCACTAAAAGTGCGTTAACGGACTAACAAAAAACGTTAGAAACACTAAATTTTACGGAAGAAATTGCAGAAGGAAGCTGCACCCAGGCTTTTTTTTTTAAATTGAAAATGGGCGTGGCCTCGCCCACTTATGGACCAAAAACCATATCTCAGGAACTACTAGACCGATTTCAATGAAATTCGGTATATAATATTTTCTTAATACCCTGATGACATGTACGAAATATAGGTTAAATCGGTTCACAACCACGCCTTCTTCCAATATAACGCTATTTTGAATTCCATCTGATGCCTTCTCTGTATAATATATAGTACATTAGGAACCAATGATGACAGCGGAATAAAACTTTACAAAAATACGGTATTTGAAAAATATGTAAATGACGTATAATGAAATCTCGATTATCACTTTATCATCAGGAGAGTATAAAATGTTCAGTGACACCCGAACTTAGCCCTTCCTTACTTGTT
>NW_024392970.1:0-2411 GCF_016617805.1 Bactrocera tryoni
TTTTAAGTGAAGTGAAAGGTTTACTTAAAAAGGCAAGGTAAATAAACAGAAATATGTATTAGAAGAGTCCCCAAGTATAGAAAATAAATAGTCAGTATGAAACATACAGTTTCCATAGAGTACTTGAGGATCTCTTGATATAATTAATATTTCTAGTTTTTGGCATCACAAAGTACCAATGTCTACATCAATGGGTCGGCACCGAAACCTTACCAACTTTGCATATACGCTCGAACCTCCATAACCCGAACTTTTATAACTCGAAGTTCTCCGTATTTCGAACTCTTGAATTGGCAATATAAGTCAAATTTCATACGAATTTCCTTTCATAACTTCAAGTCTCTCTAACCCGGTTTTTTTTATACTCTCGCAACAATGTTGCTAACGAGAGTATTATAGTTTTGTTCACATAACGGTTGTTTGTAAGTCCTAAAACTAAAAGAGTCAGATATAGGGTTATATATACCAAAGTGATCAGGGCGACGAGTAGAGTCGAAATCCGGATGTCTCCGTCTGTCCGTCCGTCCGTGCAAGCTGTAACTTGAGTAAAAATTGAGATATCATGATGAAACTTGGTACACGTATTCCTTGGCTCCATAAGAAGGTTAAGTTCGAAGATGGGCAAAATCAGCCCACTGCCACGCCCACAAAATGGCGGAAACCGAAAACCTATAAAGTGTCATAACTAAGCCATAAATAAAGATATCAAAGTGAAATTTGGCACAAGGGATCGCATTAGGGAGGGGCATATTTTGACGTAATTTTTTTGGAAAAGTGGGCGTGGCCCCGCCCCCTACTAAGTTTTTTGTACATATCTCGGAAACTATTATAGCTATGTCAACCAAACTCTACAGAGTCGTTTTCTTCAGGTATTTCCATATACAGTTCAAAAATGGAAGAAATCGGATAATAACCACGCCCACCTCCCATACAAAGGTTATGTTCAAAATCACTAAAAGTGCGTTAACCGACTAACAAAAAACGTCAGAAACACTAAATTTTACGGAAGAAGTGGCAGAAGGAAGCTGCTCCCAGGCTTTTTTTAAAAATTGAAAATGGGCGTGGCGCCGCCCACTTATGGACCAAGAAGCATATCTCAGGAGCTACTAGACCGATTTCAATGAAATTCGGTATATAATGTTTTCTTAACACCCTGATGACATGTACGAAATATGGCTGAAATCGGTTCACAACCACGCCTTCTTCCAATATAAAGCTATTTTGAATTCCATCTGATGCCTTCTTTGTATAATACGAGTATAAACATTAGGAACCATTGATGATAGCGGAATAAAACTTTACACAAATAAGGTATTTGAAAAATATGTAAATGACGGATAATGAAATCTCGATTATCACTTTACCATGCGAGAGTATAAAATGTTCGGTGACACCCGAACTTAGCCCTTCCTTACTTGTTTTTTGTGTGTTCAACTTGCGTGATCTTTTCGTGTCTTTTTTTTTTTGTATGTTTTGTGTAAGGTTAAGTTCGAAGATGGGCAAAATCGGCCTACTGCCACGCCCACAAAATGGCGGAAACCGAAAATCTATAAAGTGTCATAACTAAGACATAAATAAAGATATAAAGTGAAATTTGGCACAAAGGATCGCATTAAAGAGGGGCATATTTGGACGTAATTTTTTCGTGGCCCCGCCCCTTACTAAGTTTTTTGTACATATCTCGGAAACTACTATAGCTATGTCAACCAAATTCTATAGAGTCGTTTCCTTCAGGCATTTCCATATACAGTTCAAAAATGGAAGAAATCGGATAATAACCTCGCCCACCTCCCATACAAAGGTTATGTTGAAAATCACTAAAAGTACGTTAACCGACTAACAAAAACCGTCAGAAACACTAAATTTTACGGAAGAAATGGCAGAAGGAAGCTGCACCCAGGATTTTTTTTTTAATTTAAAATGGGCGTGGCGTCGCCCACTTATGGACCAAAAACCATATATCAGGAACGACTTCACCGATTTCAATGAAATTCGGTATATAATATTTTCTTAACACTCTGATGACATGTACGAAATATGGTTGAAATCGGTTCACAACCACGCCTTCTTCCAATATAACGCTATCTTGAATTCCATCTGATGCCTTCTCTATATAATATATACATACATTAGGAACCAATGATGATAGCGGAATAAAACTTTACACAAATACGGTATTTGAAAAATATGTAAATGACTGATAATGAAATCTCGATTATCACTTTATCGTGCGAGAGTATAAAATGTTCCGTGATACCCGAACTTAGCCCTTCCTTACTTATTTGGATTATGTTGATTCGAGTTAGAGAAGTTCAACTGTATGTAGTTGCCCACATGAGACATAAAAAGATCAAAATAGGATACTTCATGCATCTGAACTTCCGACTGGGTAATCATAGGATATCATTTTT
>NW_024392971.1:0-1757 GCF_016617805.1 Bactrocera tryoni
CATTTCGGTAGCAAATGACGTGACAAATAACTTTTGTTTTATACATTTTGCCATGAGATGCGTATTCAGGCGCTAGGTAGACAATTTCACGATTTTAGGCGAATTTCCGAAATTTCAAGGCCGGAGTTGGGGTTGAAGATGCAATCCGATCTCAAAACAAAGAGTTGCATTGGAATCAGGAAGTACTAAGGCAACTTTTCCGCACTATTGGAAATCCCGAATCGAAAAAAGTCTGGAATCGGCCCACCCTACTCAGCAGTATTTTTGAGCTTTCGATGCGCACGCGCTACACGTTCTCACCATCAGCTTATCTTTTAATCACTTTTCTACATTAAATTTTTTATTGAAAACTATAAAATTTGACTTTTATTTTAGCCTATGGCTTGTATAGTTTCATTCCATACTAAATTCCAACAGTTCTTGCTTATCTTTTGGATTTTCTTTTGCTCATGCCAACATCAGGCTTTGCTACATACCGACATCTTAAAAGGTTTTGAATATTTTTGTCTGTTTTGCTTTCGTACTCAATTCAGCTGGTTGTAGTTTCTGCACCCAAAATGTAGGCTATATTTGCTCTAATATGAAAAATTATTATTGAAGTGCGTTCCAGAAGCAATTATGTTGGACTTTGCACAACATTAAAATTAATCCCTTCAGCATTTCGAATTTTGTATTCAAAGTTTAATTAAAATATGTATTTATCACATTTAATTTAAGTCCCTTACCACCTTTTTCTTGTTATTTGAAACATAAAATTACAGAGAGGTTACATACATAAGTTAACTGCAGTAATTTTGCAATTGCCTCAGTAGCAGTAGAACGACATTTTTACTATAAGGAGACTCTTTTATAAATTGTGTACAAAAGACATATTTTAATATGTAGTACTTACAGAACTTAATCGAGCAGGTTCAATCTTCTATAGGAGTATGTCGATGATATTGATATCATTAGCCCCCGCCGTTAGTTCTGCTTTCTCCACACTGGATAAGGAAGCAAAGCAAATTGGTCTGGTAGTGAACGAGGGAAAGACGGAAATATCTCCTGTCATCAAACAAACAGTCGTCGCACTCGAGACTTGGCTCCCATGTCACTGTTGACAGTCACAATTTCGAAGTCGTATATCTTTTAACGATTATTAACCACAATAACAATGTCAGCCACGAATTCGAACGCAGAATAACTCTTGCCAGCAGATGTTGCTCGGAATGGGTAGGCAATTTAAAAGTAAAGTCCTCTCTCGACGAACAAAAACCAAACTCTATAAGTCACTCATTATTCCTGACATAGGGTTCAGAGGCGTGAACGATGACAACATCTGCTGAGTCGACGTTGTGAGTTTTCGAGAGAAAAATTCTGCGAAAAATTTTTGGCTTTTTACGCGTTGGCCATATCGAATATCGCATTCGATGAAACGAAGAGCTGTATGAGATATACGACTACATTGACATAGTTCAGCGAATTAAGAGACAGATGCTGCGCTGGCTAGGTCATGTCGTACGTATGGACGAAAACACTTCAGCTCTGAAAGTATTCGACTCAGTACAAGTCGGGAGAAGCAGAGGAAGAGGAAGACCTCCACTCCGTTGGAAGGACCAAGTGGAGAAGGACCTGGCTTCGCTTGGAATATCCAATTGGCGCCACGTAGCGAAAAGAAGAAACGACTGGCGAGCTGTTGTTAACTCGGCTATAATCACGTAAGCGGTGTCTACGCCAATAAATAAGAAGAAGAAGATACCAAAGAATTTGGAAATTCC
>NW_024392972.1:0-4465 GCF_016617805.1 Bactrocera tryoni
GACATATACAATACACTCTAATATGTTGAGGTGAGAGCCGACTGTATGAAATAAAAAGAAGAAAATGTGAAAGGATACTCGTCAGAGGGCCTAAGTTTTCCATAATGTCTCTCTACCTGTCATACAAATTGGCCGCAAAATCTGCGAAAAATTGTTCAAGATCCGGATCATCATAGCAGCAAAAAACGGTTCTATTCAAACCAAAGATGAAATACTTTGTATGTATGTATATAATTTTCTTCTCGTGCTTTGGTCAGTTTGGGCTGAGAACACAAAACTTTGCCAGTTGCCTCTATATTTGTTAGATAACGCCAGTTGTACATCCCAAATGCAGACAAGTCAATATACAATTGATCCCGCCATTGAATGCGTGTGTGCAGTTCGGTTTGTTCCGCACAAATTGAAGGACGACCTAAAATTGCTCAGAATCCAACATTCGAAGGACCATTATTTGACCAAAAATCACATTTTAACCATTAACCACTCCACGTATTCACCTGATATGGCACCGTGCGACTTCTTTCGGAAAATTACATTCTTTCGGAAAAATACATTTACCCATGAAAGGAAAGCGTTATACAGACGTAGAGGCCATTGAAAAAGCTTGCACCGGCATACTGGCGGCCATACCGGCCAACGAGCCAAAACACTCGTTCGACATGCTTTTGGACCGTGCAAAAAGCTGTATTGAAGCAGAAGGAGACTATTTTGAATAAAATAAATTGATTTTGCCGAAGAAATCATTTGTACTGTTTTTTTCTTTGTGTTCTGTTTACTTTTGGAATGCAACCTTGTAGCCACCAACAGTGACGTAGTACCCCCAGACGCGAAGAATCGTTGTGTGTGGTCTGTTAGATACTTTGTCTCGCTCACGTTCCCCCACAATACCAATCTCTTCCGATTCTTTTTTTCTTCTAAATGGCTGCGCCGATTTGGCATCTGTTATTACGGTATATGACATCAGTATACATAGTAGCCAGTAGCATCGTAATTTTTAGAAGTAGACAGTCCCACTGCGGTTCAGTTTAGCGGCACGTATCACTTTTTTCCAGGATTATACTGGAGAAGCTGCACGAGAGGGAATCTCTCTGTCTGAAAACCTCGTCTGGTATCGAAAGGCTTGGAGTGATTCTTCCCAGATTTTTGACGGAACTGATGGTTTGGTATCCTTTCATGCTTTAAGAAATGTACCTGTGGAATAGTATTATGGTTTGAGTACTCGGTGAAGTAAACGATTTTTCGTTTTTGTTTTTAATTAATACTTTTGGCGGCGATTCTGAGTCCATTATATACGGTTTCTTTATGGCTAATATTTTAAGCAGACTTATTGGACTCCTCTCAGCTATTTTTATACAATTTCTTGCCATTTCATCCAGAAAAAACAAAGGTATGGTGTGGTTTGTGGCCCGGTGGAATCATCGGTCCATATTTCTTCAAACGATGTGAGAGCCAAAGGTCAAAACCGTCTATCGGCGACATACATTTGCTTTCTATAAGACTAGAGCCACTCCCACATATCGTACCAATCAATGGATTTATTAAGAGAACACTTCGGTAAGCAGATAATTTCATGTCATAGATCGGTCGATTGGCTACAAAAGCGTGTGATATTACACCGTTAGACTTTTTCCTGTGGGGAGATTGTTGTCTATGCGGACAATCCCTTTCGACACGTGTCATCCGCCGGTTACCAGTCCAAATGCCCAATGGATGGATTATGTGAGACGCTAGTCGCGGATAAAATTAAATTAGGTAATCTTCATAAAAATAAATGCCAAGAATGTTCTTTTGAATGATAAACCTTCCCCATTAAATTTGAGTCTCTGTGTGTGAGAAAGTAGGACAACCCTCAAAATGGATCACCCTTTGAACAGTCAAACAAATTTTTTCATGTTTCTTAGTTAGAAAATCTGTAATAAAAACTTTAATTTGCAATTAAAATCTCACATAAATAGCATTACACATATGTATACCGTTAGGTAGTCCTTACAGCAGGAACTCACTCATTTAAAACCATTTTCGTATGAATTTAAGCATATGTGTGTACATAAAAGTGCTCCTTCATTACCCGTTTTTATTATGTTTGCTTTTATTTTTCAAAACTAAAAACCAAAAAAAAGAACAGAGAAAAATAATGTGTATCTTTACCTTTAGTCCTGTCGTAAATTATCATGATCCTTGCCGCTAATACGTAATTTATTAGTTACCAAAATCTGGCCAAGCTTGTGGGTGCAGCAGAGTAAACCTGTTGGTCAACGACATTATAAAGACAACACAAGCACATATGCACATATGTACCTACATACAGCATACCACAGATACATATATATAGATATCCTGGCTTGTTTGGCCAAGCTTTTGTTTATTTTTATTTGTGCAACCGTCTTCTGTACGCTGTCCACTTGGACTGGTGTTATCTTGCGGTCATGAGTACAAAAACCCAAGCCACACAACAATAGCAACAACATCAACAACGTAAACTAATAAAAATAAACACATTAAAAACCAAATGAGGGTTGGCGGGTGGGACAATGAGCTGAAAAAGGACATATGTGACAAAGGGCCTGCAAGCAAAGTGTTCCTGTATTGTGTGTGCTCGTGATTGCAGGGGCTGACTTAAGCGCATATAAGTAGATATATGTGTATTTTAGGACACAAAGGGTTACGATACATGAAAAACACACACACTGACATAGACACACTGCACACATGAAAGCCGCAAACACACACACAAACACATTCTCAGTTTGCTATTTGTTTTGCATTCAACTTGTTCGCTTGCAGCTCCGCTTCCAACGACAAGATAATGTTTATTTAACTTTTATAAATAGACCAAACGTTGACCAAAAAGGTCACTCAATAAGGTCATTTTGACTGTACTCTGGAAGATGTCCTTTCGCGATACGCATTTTAAAACAAAAGTCTCATTGCCGTTGGGTGGCTTGAGTTGGACATTCGTAGAGACACTGGTCAGCTTCCCCAAATTATTATGACCAATACATAAGCATAGTAAACACACACATGTGCGTATTTGCCTGCGCGCTTTATACTTAAATGCGCGTGCTCCTAAAAGGCTGCCATAAATAAATTAGCTTTTTGGGTGAAAGCTGACAGTTTTGCATGGAAAATGCATCATCAAAAACAAGCTGCTATGAGCATGCATATGTGCATGTGTGGAAATTTCAAAATTTAATTTAAATATATTTTTCTTATAAAAAAGATGGAAAAAGAGACGTATTTTCAGCAAAAAGGAAGAGAGACGCAGAGACGTGAGCGCAAGCGCTTGAGATGACAGGAGTTCGGCCTGAAAACGTTGCCAGTAGTTAAGGCAGCAAACAAATTGTTTCATACCCGGGGGTCAGTTTTTGTAAAAAGAATGGAAATCTGATAGCAGATATCCAGAGTACAATTGATATTTGTAAGGAACACTACTCGGAAAGAGCTTAAATGGCGAAAGCAGCGACGTGGCGAAGAAGGAACCGCACCAACAATCTACTGCGAGAGCATTATCGTCCCAGCCGTCGACAAAGTCGAGGTGAAAAACAGGGCTAGGGCGGCTTAAGACCCAGACGCCAATGGATTACTGGCTGAGCCGACGCAGTCTGAGAAATACGTATCCAATGATTACAATATAAGTATATTCTGCCGTATCCACAAGAAGGGAGATCCCGCAGTCTGCGCTAATTATCGTGGAATCAGGTTTCTGACTTTGCGTATTAGTTTCTTTCGACAGTATTGTGTGGAAGTCCATTATAAGTAAATTGATAGAACCTTATCAGAGTGTGTGGCTTTAACATGTCAAATCCTCCAAAGACCAGATTTTTAGAATAATAACGTCAAGTCCTGGAGAAGAACCTTTGACAAACAGATCAATACCCATGACCTTTTAATCGAGTTTCAAAACCGCTTTCGACAGCACTAACAGTAGCTAGATACTAGTCGCTATATCTAAATTCGTAATCCCGGCGAAGGCATATCCGGTTATTCAAAATTACTTTGAGAAAACCATCAGCTCCGTCAAAATCGGGAAGGACCACTCCGAGTCGTTCGACAACGGACGAGATTTTTGGACAAGGCGTTTCACTCTCGTGCAGCTTCTTTAGTCTAATGCTGGAAAAAGGATACGTACCGTTCAATCTGAACGGCAGTGCCAATGTCTATTTTCAAAATACGATACTACAGATACTACTGTCTGTATGCAGATGATATTGATATCGTAGCCCTTAAAAATAGAGCCGTCGGCACAGCCTTTGCTGCCTCGAAAAATAAGCGAAAGAGGTTGGCTTTGCGGTGAACAAGGGCTTGATAAAGTAACTGGAGGCCATGCAAAAATATTACTCGCGTCTCCGTTCCCATGACAGTCGAGTCTGTAACCGTAACGGACCCGGGTTTTACCCAACCAAGGACTGTCAACTCGGCTGTGAATCTACGTCACTTACGTCCTGTTGGCACCTTTGAATTTGGA
>NW_024392973.1:0-1227 GCF_016617805.1 Bactrocera tryoni
TTTGTTTTTTTTGCAAAATTTTTATTTATTTTCAATATTTATTTTGCCAATATTTTTACTTTTTTCTAATACTTTTTTTTTTAATAATGTTATTTTTTAATATTTTTGATTCTTTCTTTCAATATTTTTATTTCTTTTTTTTTCAAATTTCTATTTTTTTAATATTTTTAATATTTATACTCTCGCAACAATGTTGCTAACGAGAGTATTATAGTTTTGTTCACATAACGGTTGTTTGTAAGTCCTAAAACTAAAAGAGTCAGATATAGGGTTATATATACCAAAGTGATCAGGGCGACGAGTAGAGTCGGAATCCGGATGTCTGTCTGTCCGTCCGTCTGTCCGTCCGTCTGTCCGTCCGTCCGTGCAAGCTGTAACTTGAGTAAAAATTGAGATATCATGATGAAACTTGGTACACGTATTCCTTGGCTCCATAAGAAGGTTAAGTTCGAAGATGGGCCAAATCGACCCACTGCCACGCCCACAAAATGGCGGAAACCGAAAACCTATAAAGTGTCATAACTAAGCCATAAATAAAGATATTAAAGTGAAATTCGGCACAAAGGATCGCATTAGGGAGGGGCATATTTGGACGCAATTGTTTTGGAAAAGTGGGCGTGGCCCCGCCCCCTACTAAGTTTTTTGTACATATCTCGGAAACTACTATAGCTATGTCAACCAAACTCTACAGAGTCGTTTTCTTCAGGCATTTCCATATACAGTTCAAAAATGGAAGAAATCGGATAATAACCACGCCCACCTCCCATACAAAGGTTATGTTGAAAATCACTAAAAGTGCGTTAACCGACTAACAAAAAACGTCAGAAACACTAAATTTTACGGAAGAAGTGGCAGAAGGAAGCTGCCTCCAGGCTTTTTTTAAAAATTGAAAATGGGCGTGGCGCCGCCCACTTATGGACCAAGAAGCATATCTCAGGAGCTACTAGACCGATTTCAATGAAATTCGGTATATAATATTTTCTTAACACCCTGATGACATGTACGAAATATGGGTGAAATCGGTTCACAACCACGCCTTCTTCCAATATAACGCTATTTTGAATTCCATCTGATGCCTTTTCTGTATAATACGAGTATATATGTACATTAGGAACCAATGATGATAGCGGAATAAAACTGACGGATAATGAAATCTCGATTATCACTTTATCATGCGAGAGTATAAAATGTTCGGTGACACCCGAACTTAGCCCTTCCTTACTTGTT
>NW_024392974.1:0-703 GCF_016617805.1 Bactrocera tryoni
GAAATCGGTTCACAACCGCCTTCTTCAATATAAAGCTATTTTGAATTCCATCTGATGCCTTTTCTGTATAATACAAGTATAAACATTGGGAACCAATGATGATAGCGGAATAAAACTTTACAAAAATACGGTATTTGAAAAATATTTAAATGACGGATAATGAAATCTCGATTATCACTTTACCATGCGAGAGTATAAAATGTTCGGTGACACCCGAACTTAGCCCTTCCTTACTTGTTATATATATAGATATACATATGTATGTTGGTAAGACTTTACACTTACGTATATATGTATCTTTATTTTTGGAAACATAATCTTCTTTGATGACGTTTGCTGTACATATGTACTTAAATAACTTTTATTACTTTACACGCGACCGCTTTCAACCGTTACTTAAAATTTACTAAAAACGACAATCATTAAATTTGAAAGACAAGAATTGTCGGTGTAGTGGCAGGACTACCGGTTACCAATTATTTTCAGAAAAGAACAACAACAAAAAAGCATCGGTTTTGTCACACAACCTATTTCCTGTGAAATTTAGTACTGAAGCGCTCACATACCCCACGGCTGGGTAGATCAGTTGTGCGGATGACCAACTCATATGAATAAAACTCGCACATTTCTTGAAGATAACAACAACTATTTTAACCAACCAACTCGCTTACTTTTTTCAGTAGTGAATTATTTTGTTACTGGG
>NW_024392975.1:0-4275 GCF_016617805.1 Bactrocera tryoni
TCGCTATTCTCATATCGATTGCTCAATGTGTATATACAAACAACAAGAAAATCGATTTTGAACCAAAACATAAGATTCTGCAGATTTTTCCAAATGCAGTGCAAGTTGTAACGCCTCTTTATGAAATTTCTAAAAACGTGAAAAAGTTAAAATAGCTTGAATTTGTGAAGTTAGCTTTTTCACACTATTCTCATTTCGATTGCTCAATGTGTATATACAAACAACAAGAAAATCGATTTAGAATATATACATAAGATTCTGCAGTTCTTCCAAATGCAGTGCAGTTATTGCTTTATGAATACTCTAATAACGTGAAAAAGTTAAATTAGCTTGAATTTGTGAAGTCAGTTTTTTCACTCTATTCTCATATCGATTGCTGACTGTGTATATACAAACAACAAGAAAATCGATTTTGAACCAAAACATAAGACTCTGCAGTTTTTCCAAACGCAGTGCCGTTATTGCTTTGTGAATACTCTAATAACGTGAAAAATTTAAATTAGCTTGTATTTGTGAAGTTATTTTTTTTACAAGCTACTCTCATATTGATTGCTCAACGTGTATATACAAACAACAAGAAAATCGATTTTGAACCAAAACATAAGACTCTGCAGTTTTTCCAAATGCAGTGCCGTTATTGCTTTGTGAATACTCTAATAACGTGAAAAATTTAAATTAGCTTGTATTTGTGAAGTTATTTTTTTTACAAGCTACTCTCATATTGATTGCTCAACGTGTATATACAAACAACAAGAAAATCGATTTTGAACCAAAACATAAGATTCTGCAGTTTTTCCAAATGCAGTGCCATCATTGAATACTCTAATAACGTGAAAATTTTAAATTAGCTTGAATTTGTGAAGTCAGTTTTTTCACTCTATTCTCATATCGATTGCTGAATGTTTATATACAAACAACAAGAAAATCTATTTTGAACCAAAACATAAGATTCTGCAGTTTTTCCAAATGCAGTGCAGTTATTGCTTTGTGAATCCTCTAATAACGTGAAGGAAATATATTGGCTTGAATTTGTGAAGTTAGTTTTTTCACGCTATTCTCATATCGATTGCTCAATGTTTATATACAAACAACAAGAAAATCTATTTTGAACCAAAACATAAGATTCTGCAGTTTTTCCAAATGCAGTGCCATCATTGAATACTCTAATAACGTGAAAATTTTAAATTAGCTTGAATTTGTGAAGTCAGTTTTTTCACTCTATTCTCATATCGATTGCTGACTGTGTATATACAAACAACAAGTACATCGATTTTGAACCAAAACATAAGATTCTGCAGTTTTTCCAAATGCAGTGCCATCATTGAATACTCTAATAACGTGAAAAATTTAAATTAGCTTGAATTTGTGAAGTTAGCTTTTTCACACTATTCTCATTTCGATTGCTCAATGTGTATATACACGCAATAAGAAGACCGAATTTGAACCAAAACATAAGATCCTGCAGTTTTTCCAAATGCAGTGCCGTCATTGCTATATGAATACTCTAATAACGTTAAAAAGTTAAATTAGCTAGAATTTGTGAAGTTGGATTTTTCACACTATTCGCATTTCGACTGCTCAATGTGTATATACAAACAACGAGTAAATCGATTTAGAATATATGCTTAAGATTCTGCAGTTTTCCAAATGCAGTGCAGTTATTGCTTTATGAATACCCTAATAACGTGAAAAGTTAATTTAGCTTGAATTTGTGAAGCAAGTTTTTGCACGTTATTCTTAAATCGATGGCTCAGTGTGTATATACAAAAAACAAGAAAATCGATTAAGAATCAACACATATATAATACGATTGCCCATTGTGTATATATGCACAAACAACAAGGAAATGCAGTGCCGTTATTGCTTCTTGAGTACGCTTATAACGTGAAAAAGTTAAATTAGCTTGAATTTGTGACGTTAATTTTTTCACGATATTCTTATATCGATTGCTCAGTGTGTATATACAAACAACAAGAAAATCGATTTTGAACCCAAACATAAGACTCTGCAGTTTTTCCAAACGCAGTGCCGTTATTGCTTTATGAATACTCTTATAACGTGAAAAAGTTAAATTAGCTTGAATTTGTGAAGTTAATTTTTTCACGCTATTCTCATATCGATTGCTCAATGTTTATATACAAACAACAAGAAAATCGATTTTGAACCAAAACATAAGATTCTGCAGTTTTTCCAAATGCAGTGCCGTCATTGTTTTATGAATACTCTAATAACGTGAGAAAGTTAAATTAGCTTGAATTTGTGAATTTGTTTTTCACGATATTCTTATATCGATTGCTCAATGTGTATATACAAACAACAAGAAAATCGATTTTGAACCAAAACGTAAGATTCTGCAGTTTTTCCAAACGCAGTGCCGCCATTGGTTTATGAATACTCTAATAACGTGAATAAGTTAAATTAACTTGAATTTGTGAAGTGCGTTTTTTCACGCTATTCTCATATCGATTGCTCAATGTGTATATACAAATAACAAGTACATCGATTTAGAATCAATACTTAAGATTCTGCAGTTTTTCCAAATACAGTGCCGTTGTTGCTTTATGAATACTCTAATAACGTGAATATGTTAACTTAGCTTTAATTTGTGAAGTTAGTTTTTTCACGCTATTCTCATATCGATTGCTCAATGTTTATATACAAACAACAAGAAAATCTATTTTGAACCAAAACATAAGATTCTGCAGTTTTTCCAAATGCAGTGCAGTTATTGCTTTGTGAATCCTCTAATAACGTGAAGGAAATAAATTGGCTTGAATTTGTGAAGTTAGTTTTTTCACACAAGTCTCATATCGATTGCTCAATGTGTATATACAAACAACAAGAAAATCGATTTTGAACCAAAACATAAGATTCTGCAGTTTTTCCAAATGGAGTGCCGTTATTGCTTTATGAATACTCTAATAACGTGAAAAAGTCAAATTAGCTTGAATTTGTGAAGTTAGTTTATTCACGGTATTCTCATATCGATTGCTCAATGTTTATATACAAACAACAAGACAATCGATTTTGAACCAAAACATAAGATTCTGCAGTTTTTCCAAATGGAGTGCCGTTATTGCTTTATGAATACTCTAATAACGTGAAAAAGTCAAATTAGCTTGAATTTGTGAAGTTAGTTTTTTCACACTATTCTCATATCGATTGCTCAATGTGTATATACAAACAACAAGAAAATCGATTTTGAACCAAAACATAAGATTCTGCAGTTTTTCCAAATGCAGTGCCATCATTGAATACTCTAATAACGTGAAAAATTTAAATTAGCTTGAATTTGTGAAGTTAGTTTTTTCACGCTATTCTCATATCGATTGCTCAATGTGTATATACAAACAACAAGAAAATCGATTTTGAACCAAAACATAAGATTCTGCAGTTTTTCCAAATGCAGTGCCGTTATTGCTTTATGAATGCTCTAATAACGTGAAATATTGAAATTAGCTTGAATTTGTGAAGTTAGTTTTTTCACACAAGTCTCATATCGATTGCTCAATGTGTATATACAAACAACAAGAAAATCGATTTTGAATCAAAACATAAGTTTCTGCAGTTTTTCCAAATGCAGTGCCGTTATTGCTTTGTGAATACTCTAATAACGTGAAAAATTTAAATTGGCTTGAATTTGTGAAGTTAGTTTTTTCACACAAGCCTCATATCGATTGCTCAATGTGTATATACAAACAACAAGAAAATCGATTTTGAACCAAAACATAAGATTCTGCAGTTTTTCCAAATGCAGTGCAGTTATTGCTTTGTGAATACTCTAATAACGTGAAAAAGTTAAATTAGCTTGAATTTGTGAAGTTAGTTTTTTCACGCTATTCTCATGTCGATTGCTCAATGTTTATATACAAACAACAAGAAAATCTATTTTGAACCAAAACATAAGATTCTGCAGTTTTTCCAAATGCAGTGCAGTTATTTCTTTGTGAATCCTCTAATAACGTGAAGGAAATAAATTGGCTTGAATTTGTGAAGTTAGTTTTTTCACACAAGCCTCATATCGATTGCTCAATGTGTATATACAAACAACAAGAAAATCGATTTTGAATCAAAACATAAGTTTCTGCAGTTTTTCCAAATGCAGTGCCGTTATTGCTTTGTGAATACTCTAATAACATGAAAATTTTAAATTAGCTTGTATTTGTGAAGTTATTTTTTTTCACTCTACTCTCATATCGATTGCTGACTGTGTATATACAAACAACAAGAAAATCGATTTTGAACCAAAACATAAGATTCTGCAGTTTTTCCAAA
>NW_024392976.1:0-1613 GCF_016617805.1 Bactrocera tryoni
CGGTTAGATAATTTAAGGAGCTTTTAGAAAAGCCCTCAACCTATTTTGTATCCCTACCAGGAGCGCGGCAATAGTGTTCGCAAACAAAAGTAGTGTTTTGAGAAAAATCACATGTTTGTTTAAACTTTGTAAACGCTCTAGCGGCTAAAGTATTCGACGTAGGTGGGTCAAATAAACAGCATCGGTTAGATAATTTAAGGAGCTTTTAGAAAAGCCCTCATCTTATTCTCTATCCCTACCAGGAGCGTGGCAATAGTGTTCACAAACAAATGTAGTGTTTTGAGGAAAATCACATGTTTGATTCAACTTTGTAAACGCTCTAGCGGCTAAAGTATTCGTCGTAGGTGGGTCAAATAAACAGCATCGGTTAGATAATTTAAGGAGCTTTTAGAAAAGCCCTCATCTTATTCTCTATCCCTACCAGGAGCGTGGCAATAGTGTTCACAAACAAATGTAGTGTTTTGAGAAAAATCACATGTTTGTTTAAACTTTGTAAACGCTCTAGCGGCTAAAGTATTCGATGTAGGTGGGTCAAATAAACAGCATCGGTTAGATAATTTAAGGAGCCTTTAGAAAAGCCCTCAACTTATTCTCTATCCCTACCAGGAGCGTGGCAATAGTGTTCACAAGCAAATGTAGTGTTTTGAGAAAAATCACATGTTTGTTTCAACTTTGTAAACGCTCTAGCGGCTAAAGTATTCGACGTAGGTGGGTCAAATAAACAGCATCGGTTAGATAATTTAAGGAGCTTTTAGAAAAGCCCTCAACCTATTCTCTATCCCTACCAGGAGCGTGGCAATAGTGTTCACAAACAAATGTAGTGTTTTGAGAAAAATCACATGTTTGTTTCAACTTTGTAAACGCTCTAGCGGCTAAAGTATTCGACGTAGGTGGGTCAAATAAACAGCATCGGTTTTATAATTTAAGGTGCTTTTAGAAAAGCCCTCATCTTATTCTCTATCCCTACCAGGAGCGTGGCAATGGTGTTCATAAGTAAATGTAGTGTTTTGAGAAAAATCACATGTTTGTTTCAACTTTGTAAACGCTCTAGCGGCAAAAGTATTCGATGTTGGTGGGTCAAATAAATAGCATCGGTTAGATAATTTAAGGATCTTTTAGAAAAGCCCTCAACTTGTTTTCTATCCCTACCAGGAGCCAGGCAATAGTGTTCGCAAACAAATGTAGTGTTTTGAGAAAAATCACATGTTTGTTTCAACTTTGTAAACGCCCTAGCGGCTAAAGTATTCGAAGCAGGTGGGTCAAATAAATAGCATCGGTTAGATAATTTAAGGATCTTTTAGAAAAGCCCTCAACTTGTTTTCTATCCCTACCAGGAGCCAGGCAATAGTGTTCACAAACAAATGTAGTGTTTTGAGAAAAATCACATGTTTGTTTCAACTTTGTAAACGCCCTAGCGGCTAAAGTATTCGAAGCAGGTGGGTCAAATAAATAGCATCGGTTAGATAATTTAAGGATCTTTTAGAAAAGCCCTCAACTTGTTTTCTATCCCTACCAGGAGCCAGGCAATAGTGTTCGCAAACAAATGTAGTGTTTTGAGAAAAATCACATGTTTGTTTCAACTTTGTAAACGCTCTAGCGGCTAAAGTATTCGA
>NW_024392977.1:0-1671 GCF_016617805.1 Bactrocera tryoni
TAGACTGTCTTTGAAGGCTTTGTACCACACACAGACTTTTGTTTTTGATTTGACAAAATCACCGTTTTTATCTATTATAAAATCCATTATTTTGAAAATAACATTTTGCGGGAAATTTAATTACAATTTCCGGGTGCTTTTTTAACACTATGTACTATACTTCATAATATAGATCAAAAGTTTGAAACATTTTTTAAAAAGATTGATCAGAAAAAGATTTCAGCACTAGTGGAAAAAAAAATTTTTGATTTGACTTAGATTACTAAATCAATTTTGAACTATGAAAATACATTTTTTGCTGAAAATATACAACTTTTGCCACAAAGCACTCTCTAATAACCATTTATGGTAAATGTAAATTAGATCAGAAAGTTTCTAGGTCTCAAAAATTCACAAAAGTATTACGACTGACACTCGAACGAAGGCACTGCAAAAACATGTTTGGAATACTCACTGGCCACAGTCTGTTTGTGGCACACGGCTGATAGATCGAAAATACTGCACAAAATTTCAAGAGCATAGAACCAGTAAAACCATGGAGCATTGGAGGGTCCCACGGTATGAGAGACTGGAAGAGGTATCGTTAATGAGGACACAGAGTGTATAGAAATTTGCGTTAAGCGCAGACTTACTAATGGATGAACTCCAAAGTACCATAACTGTATGATCTATTAGACTGCCAGACTAACTTAATTTGATATATTTTTACTTTCTAATCCACTGTCCCGCTTTTGTGGAACTGAAGTATCGGCGAACCAGGCGAGTTGGCCGAAATTATTATTTGCCTTCTCAACAAATTTATGTCAATCTGACGACGTTTTGTCAATTTATGAGGATCATGTTCAGCCAAAAGTGTTTTATCGGGTGATTTTTTAAGAGCTTGATAACTTTTTTTTAAAAAAAAACGCATAAAATTTGCAAAATCTCATCGGTTCTTTATTTGAAACGTTAGATTGGTTCATGACATTTACTTTTTGAAGATAATTTCATTTAAATGTTGACCGCGGCTGCGTCTTAGGTAGTCCATTCGGAAAGTCAATTTTGGGCAACTTTTTTCGAGCATTTCGGCCGGAATAGCCCGAATTTCTTCGGAAATGTTGTCTTCCAAAGCTGGAATAGTTGCTGGCTTATTTCTGTAGACTTTAGACTTGACGTAGCCCCACAAAAAATAGTCTAAAGGCGTTAAATCGCATGATCTGTGGTTGGTTTAATGTCCAATAAAGTAAACTGAGTGCGAAACTTGGTCACAATCGCATTAATTGTTTGCTCACTTGGTCGATTATGTAGACCATAAATCGGACGTAAAGCGCGAAACACATTTCGAACCGAACACTGATTTTGGTAATAAAATTCAATGATATGCAAGCGTTGCTCGTTAGTAAGTCTATTCATGATGAAATGTCAAAGCATACTGAGCATCTTTCTCTTTGACACCATGTCTGAAATCCCACGTGATCTGTCAAATACTAATGCATGAAAATCCTAACCTCAAAAAAATCACCCGATAGAAATCGTTCCATTACCTTGGCTTTAAAACAGTGTAATCAGAAGCACTTAATAGTGTTAAAAATCCCACTTCGGCATAGAAGTTATATAATGAGGATTTAACTGTGCTTTACAATTTTAGAATAGTGGCTCAATCCCTTAATATTAATCCAGGACTAATAAAAA
>NW_024392978.1:0-1504 GCF_016617805.1 Bactrocera tryoni
ACTGAGGCTGCCCAATGCACTGCAAAAAATGTTTGAAAATAAAACTATGAGACATGATTTGGAGTCCAAATTTATGAAAGAGAGTTCATTGGTGCAAGAGAGCAATAGTCATTCACAAATCTTTGAATATAGTTCCTATGAAGAACGGGCATTTTGGATAAAGCCCATCTCAAATGCTTGAATATAGTAATATATAATATTCTAAGCTTGTCAACTTAACAGATTTGTCAGATCTTTCCAGTTTCAGGACTTACTCATCATTTATAAGAATAATAGCTGAATAAAGCTGAATACCAAAGCAACTCAGAAATCTAGTGCGGAGTTTCAATTGGGTTTTCCTTGTTTTTGAAACTATCTCAACTAAGGTTTCGCTAAATTATCGGTAAAGTCCCTCAATAATACTTAAATATGATTTCAAAAATGAGGTGTAATCTCAAAACAACATATTAGACCTTTCAGATCTTTCCACATTCAGCACTTATTCAGGTTATGATGGCTGAATAAAGCACTTAATGTCAACGTGCCTTCGAAACTTTGTCAGGCATTATTTCAAACCGATGTTTTTTGACCGAAAATTCTCTTCTGTCAAAGATCTACTACTATAACTTGAAAGGGGTTTCCGTCTGAACGGTGCAGTAAATAATTCAAACAGGTATGACCTCGGTTATTGACGTTTTGAAGCATTTAATTGCTGGAAACTTTGAAACATACTTATGCTTAATTCATTCCATGAAAAGTTCATACAAAAAACAAAAACAAAACACAAAAGTGGTCCATTATAACTCAGTGTTATGAAGTCTTTAGTTGCTACCACTTGAACTCTAGTGCTCCAATGAGAATTCAAGATCTAGGGTTCTCTTTTTATCTTCATCTTTTCTCTTTCTGTCACTCTCTGTTCCAGGACAATACGCGAATTCTAAACGGTCTCTTATTTTTTTTGCTGACCAAGGATTGTTGTTGCCATTTCTCAAAATTATGCTTACACACTGAACATTAATTTTATAGCCATAGTAGTTTGTAACATTCAGAAGGATATGTCGGTGACCGTATGTAGTATATAATGTGATTAAATGATCAGTTTGATGAGGTGAGTCCATTTAGCCAGGTCGGTTGGTCTCTTCTTCTGTATGTACGTATTCATATTCACGATGTAGTCTCTCAGTATTGGCCTGAAATTTGGCACACGTCTTTTTCTTTCCAAGAAGTCTGCTCAATTGTCGGAATCGCCGATATCGGACCCCTATAGCATATAGCTGTCATATAAACTTGTTATTCTTCTTATAAGTAATGCACTTGTGAAGGTTAAGTTATAATACACTTTAGTATAGCCGAAGTTACCACCTTTTCTCGGCTTTAAATATTTTTTGTTGCTACAAAAACAACAATAATTCTTACCTTACAGATTTTACACAAATATTTGGGTCGATTTCACAAATTTTTTTTATCTTCGCACGCTGTAATCTATATTTTGGTCTGTAACTGTATTTTAAGTGAGAATCACTTT
>NW_024392979.1:0-2098 GCF_016617805.1 Bactrocera tryoni
CATTTGGAAAAATTCCACAATTTTACATTTAGGTATAAAACCGACTTTCTTGCATGTACACATTTAGAAATCCATATCAAGTTGCTTTAAATTAATAAATTCACATATTAAAGTTAATTAATCTTCTTCATCTTACTGAAGTTGGCATAAAGCCAAAACGGCAGTGCATTTGGAAAAATTCCACAATTTTACATTTAGGTATAAAACCGACTTTCTTGCATGCACACATTTAGAAATCCATATCAAGTTGCTTCAAATCATTAGCTTCACATATTAAAGTTAATTAATCTTCTTCATCTTACTGAAGTTGGCATAAAGCCATAACGGCAGTGCATTTGGAAAAATTCCAGAATTTTACATTTAGGTATAAAACCGAATTTCTGGCATGTACACATTTAGAAATCCATGTCAAGTTGCTTCAAATCATTAGCTTCACATATTAAAGTTAATTAATCTTCTTCATCTTACTGAAGTTGGCATAAAGCCATAACGGCAGTGCATTTGGAAAAATTCCACAATTTTACATTTAGGTATAAAACCGACTTTCTTGCATGCACACATTTAGAAATCCATATCAAGTTGCTTCAAATCATTAGCTTAACATATTAAAGTTAATTAACCTTCTTCATCTTACTGAAGTTCGCATAAAGCAAAAACGGCAGTGCATTTGGAAAAATTCCACAATTTTTCATTTAGGTATACAACCGATTTTCGTGCATGTACACATTTAGAAATCCATATCAAGTTGCATCAAATCATTAGATTCACATATTAAACTTAATTAACCCTCACCATCTTACTCAAGTTGACATAAGACCATAACGGCAGAGCATTTGGAAAAAATTCCACAATTTTACATTTAGGTATAAAACCGTCTTTCTTGCATGTACACATTTAGAAATCCATATCAAGTTAAATTAAAGTTAATTAACCCTCACCATCCTACTCAAGTTGATATATTAAAGTTAATTAACTTTCTTCATCTTGTCATAAAGCCATAACGGCAGTGCATTTGGAAAAAATTCCACAATTTTTCATTTAGTTATAAAACCGAATTTCTGGCATGTACACATTTAGAAATCCATGTCAAGTTGCTTCAAATCATTAGCTTCACATATTAAAGTTAATTAATCTTCTTCATCTTACTGAAGTTGGCATAAAGCCAAAACGGCAGTGCATTTGGAAAATTCCAGAATTTTACATTTAGGTATAAAACCGATTTTCTTGCATGTACACATTTAGAAATCCATATCAAGTTACCTCAAATCATTAGCTTAACATATTAAAGTTAATTAACTTTCTTCATCTTACTCAAGTTGGCATAAAGCCATAACGGCAGTGCATTTGGAAAAAATTCCACAAATTTTCATTTAGTTATAAAACCGAATTTCTGGCATGTACACATATAGAAATCCATACCAAGTTGCTTCAAATAATAAGCTTCACATATTTAAAATTGATTAACTTTTTTCATCTTACAAAATTTGGCATAAAGCCATAACGGCAGTGCATTTGGAAAAATTCCACAATTTTACATTTAGGTATAAAACCGACTTTCTTGCATGTACGCATTTGGAAATCCATATCAAGTTGCTTCAAGTTATTAAATTCACATATTAAAGTTAGTTAACTTTCTTCATCCTACTAAAGTTGGCATAAAACCATAACGGCACCGCATTTGGAAAAATTCCACAATTTTACATTTAGGTATAAAACCGACTTTCTTGCATGTACACATTTAGAAATCCATATCAAGTTGCTTCAAGTTATTAAATTCACATATTAAAGTTAATTAACTTTCTTCATCCTACTAAAGTTGGCATAAAACCATAACGGCACCGCATTTGGAAAAATTCCACAATTTTACATTTAGGTATAAAACCGACTTTCTTGCATGTACACATTTAGAAATCCATATCAAGTTGCTTCAAATTAATAAATTCACATATTTAAGTTAATTAATTTTCTTCATCTTACTGAAGTTGGAATAAAGCCATAACGGCAGTGCATTTGGAAAAATTCCACAATTTTACATTAAGGTATAAAACCGACTTTCTTGGATGTACACATTTAGAAATCCATATCAAGTTGCTTCAAA
>NW_024392980.1:0-1058 GCF_016617805.1 Bactrocera tryoni
TACTCTCGCAACAATGTTGCTAATGAGAGTATTATAGTTTTGTTCATTATAACGGTTGTTTGTAAGTCCCAAAACTAAAAGAGTCAGATATAGGGTTATATATACCAAAGTGATCAGGGTGACGAGTAGAGTCGAAATCCGGATGTCTGTCTGTCCGTCCGCCCGTGCAAGCTGTAACTTGAGTAAAAATTGAGATATGATGATGAAACTTGGATACACGTATTCCTTGGTCATAAAAGAAGTTAATGTTCGTTCGAAGATGGGCAAAATCGGCCCACTGCCACGCCCACAAAATGGCGGGAAACCGAAAACCTATAAAGTGTCATAACTAAGCCATAAATACAGATATTAAAGTGAAATTTGGCACAAAGGATCGCATTAGGGGGGGCATATTTAGACGTAATTTTTTGGAAAAGTGGGCGTGGCCCCGCCCTCAAAGTTTTTTGTACAAATCTCGGAAACTACTATAGCTATGTCAACCAAACTCTATAGAGTCGTTTCCTTCAGGCATTTCCATATACAGTTCAAAAAATGGAAGAAATCGGATAATAACCACGCCCACCTCCCATACAAAGGTTATGTTGAAAATCACTAAAAGTGCGTTAACCGACTAACAAAAACGTCAGGAAACACTAAATTTTACGGAAGAAATTGCAGAAGGAAGCTGCACCCAGGCTTTTTTAAAATTTAAAATGGGCGTGGCCTCGCCCACTTATGGACCAAAAACCATATCTCAGGAACTACTAGACCGATTTCAATGAAATTCGGTATTTAATATTTTCTTAACACCCTGATGACACGTACGAAATATGGGTGAAATCGGTTCACAACCACGCCTTCTTCCAATATAACGCTATATCGAATTCTATCTGATGCCTTCTCTGTATAATATATGTATTTATTAGGAACCAATGATGATAGCGGAATAAAACTTTACAAAAATACGGTATTTGAAAAATATGTAAATGTCGTATAATGAAATCTCGATTATCACTTTATCATGCGAGAGTATAAAATGTTCGGTGACACCCGAACTTAGCCCTTCCTTACTTGTTTTT
>NW_024392981.1:0-2703 GCF_016617805.1 Bactrocera tryoni
TACGTTTTAAGTTAAGATCTGGACGTAAAATGCGCCAAATCGTATCATACGTCCGTCCCAGTTGCTGCGAACGGAGCCCGAAGCGACTCTCCACGGTATTTGTGTACACTCTCAGCTACGGCAGATAATTTCACGTTTTGGTCCGGCTGATTGGCCACAAGATCGTGTGATATCACAACGTTAGACCCTTTCCTTTGGGGATATATAAAGTCTAAAGTCTATGCGAACGATTCCGCTTCGATTCAGATCTTTGAGTAAAACATCAGACGTGTCATTCGACAGTTACCAGTCAAATGCTCGAATCAGTCATCGAAAGAAATTGGTATCAACGGGCTTAAATTGCAATTCATTGTTAAAAAACATATAGATCTAGAAGTAAAGAAAACTGTGGCATAAGGAGTTAGACCTTATAGCCATATAAATAGGCAATTTAGCTCCAATTGCATACAAACATTTTTTTGTTAATATGTACTGTAGCCTTTAGTTTAAATAACTGCTTCACACCAGCGACCAATACTTTCCACGAGATTTTTTCCGTTTTGATTTCTTTCCATAAGTTTTAGATTCAAGGCGTGGTTGGGGATCATTTACTTGCTTAAATTTCCATTTAATTGACATAGAATCGAAAATCTACTTTTCAACATGGCTTTTTTAAATATGCAAACACTAAAACTTGTCCATTTTTTCTGACTGATTCTTACAAGCGGACCTACACCATGCCAAATATGCTCCGCAAACTATAATATTATATTCTTGGCAATTATGGACATATACATATTAAGCTATCTGTTCCTATTCTATTAATCTATGTCTCGTCACTACAAATTAGATTTTTTCCAAAATCAGTCAAAATGCGCTCGAATAACATTGCCTGATTCAAACAACTCCTAATAAGCCTGCAGGATATTTTTTAAGTCTAATCATTGGTTAATATCGGCTGCTACCTGCCACGATTCTTTAAAAGCAGCATCACTTCTTCAAAATAGTCTAAGCAATTTATAAGTCACTCAAAATCAGCATTGAGGTGAATATAAAACAAAACATAACGGAATATTAAGGCAGTAAATTACAACTCTGGTTTCAATTTCAATTAAAAATGTTTAACATATACGTACATATGTATATCAAAATCAAATTTTGTGCTTTTCTGTGTCCATCGCTATATATCCAGCAAAGGGAGCTTCAAGGCTAATTTTCTGGATGAGTTAACGCATAATGGGATGAATGATAAAGGAATATTTTGTAGGAGACAACTAATAAAATTTGAGGCTTCCAGACTAATATATTGTTTTTCGAGCGGAAGTGTCAAAGGTGCTACTGCTCGAGATGCAGGATCCTTTAGACTTGAGCTCACTGATCGTGAGGAAAGGGAAAAAGCAATCTGCTCCTTTTACATTGTAAAGAAATTTCACCCTACTTTTTCTAACTCTTACAAGTATATACCGAATATGATGATCAGAGGGTTTACGTTGAGTGTAAGATATCTTTACAGAATTCGGTTAGAATGTTTTTCTTTATTACAGAAATCGGCCAATATAAATATTACAAAATGTACAAATATTTGATATGTAGACTTAATGAACAATTTCCATTTGACTTCTACAACTTTCATTTGTAATATTTGTATAGCATAAATTCACTGAAAACAAGTGAGTGCTATATTCGGGTGTAACGAACATTTTTAAACAATTGCAACTTGCAAGGATGAAAGCCAGTGAATTACCTTCAGGGGTTGGCAAAACGTTATATTAATTTTGGATTAATTTCGTAACATCAAGATTTGCTTATGTAAGTTCCATATTGGTCGTAGACTCACCTAGTTTATTGCCATATTTTACTTCGCGGCAGCTAAGTTTATATTAAAATCATCTTGAAATGAGATACATTTTATATGAAATTTTTACATAAGCAAAGAGGATAAATTTAATATACAAGGGTGTTCCAAAGTAAACAGGATTAAAGAAAACTAAAACAGAGCAAATGGCTTTTCTCGGCAAAATCCATTTATTTTCTTGAAAATAGTCTCCTTCTCCTACAGCTTTTTGCAAGGTCCAAAAGCATGTCGAACGATTGTTTTAACTCGTTGGGCGGTATGGCCGCCAGTATGCCGGTGCAAGCCTTTTGAATGGCTTCTACGTCTGCATAACGCTTTCCTTTCATGAGCAAAGGCATTATTCCGAAAAAAAAGAAGTCGCACGGTGCCATATCAGGTGAATACGGGGAGTGGTTAATGGTAAAAATTGAATTTTTGGTCAAATAATCGGTCACAAGCGTCGATCGATGACACGGATCCCGAGCAATTTTTAGTCGTCAGTCAATTTGTGCGGAACAAACCGTACATACACCATTCGTAAGCCCAAATGTTTGGTCAAAAAGCGATAAATCGATGTTCTGGACATGTTCAATTCCATTTCCATGAATTTCAATGGCGATTTCGGCTGATTTTTGATCTTGTATTGCGCTGGTTATACGAGTATAAGTGATATGAGGTTTGGACCAAGACTTGAATCAATTTTAGTCATATTTTTCGCTAAATATAATTCTATATTTTTTATTACAGGAAAATTTATTCACATACATAAATTCTTTAAAAATAATATAGGCTCTGGGAAGTATTGACTCGTTTCAACATATTTTTGACAAAAGCATATTATTATTAGAAAAGTTTTTTGTACGAGTTTGCAGAAACGATAATGTTACAAA
>NW_024392982.1:0-497 GCF_016617805.1 Bactrocera tryoni
TTTTGTTTCAACCTTCTAAACGCTCTAGCGGCTAAAGTATTCGACGTAAGTGGGTCAAATAAATTGCACCTGTTAGATAATTTAAAGAGCTTTAAGGAAAACTCTCAACCTTTCCTCTATCCCTACCAGGAACGTGGCAATAGTATTCACAAACAAATGACGTAAGTGGGTCAAATAAATTGCACCGGTTAGATACTCTAAAAAGCTTTAAGGAAAACTCCCAACCTTTCCTCTATCCCTACCAGGAGCGTGACAATGGTGTTCACAAAAAAATGTAGTTTTTTGAGAAAATCACATTTTTGTTTCAACCATCTAAGCGCTCTAGCGGCTAAAGTATTCGACGTAAGTGGAGCTTTTAGGAAAACTTTCAACCTTTCCCTATCCCTACCAGGAACGTGGCAATAGTATTCACAAACAAATGACGTAAGTGGGTCAAATAAATTGCACCGGTTAGATACTCTAAAAAGCTTTTAGGAAAACTTTCAACCTTTCCTCTA
>NW_024392983.1:0-1968 GCF_016617805.1 Bactrocera tryoni
GGCGTAGGCAATTAGAAATAATATTTCTCAAAATGCTCTCGCTGACCTGCTTCAAACTTTAGATAAAGTTGGTGTTAATGGCTTGCCATTATCAGCGAAACCCCTCCTCGGAACAATGCGAGAAAAAATTTGCTTGAAGCCATACCAGGTGGAGAGTTTTTGTATTTTGGAATAGAAGAAAACTTAAATTCTCAAGAATTTGACTTCTTAGAAAATTACGAAAAGGTGGATATTGACGTTGGAATAGACGGACTGCAATTAACAAAGTCGTCAAAAAATTGTCTGTGGCCTGTCATGGGTTCAATAGCCAATTATCCTCATGTTTGTGCGTTTTTAATTGCCTGCTTCCAAGGAAGAAGCAAACCAAATAACCCCGAAGGTTTCCTTAGATATTTTTGTAATGAGGTAGGTCTTCTTAGAGCAAACGGACTGAAAGTAGGTAGAAATCAGTTAATAAAACAGTTCGATATTAGGTCCTTTACCTGTGATTCACCTGCTCGCGCCTTTGTGACTGGAGTTATCTCTCATACAGGGAAAAATTGTTGTCCAAATTGTGTATGCTCAAGTCGTTATCTGAAAGGGAGAGTTAGTTTTTAAACCAATGTGAAATTAGCGCGAATTGATGCTAGTTTTAGAATTAGGAGAGATGGGGAACACCATAGTGAATAGGCAGAAAGAAATTATACTATTAGGATCTCAAATTTTAATATGGTTTCCTTCGGAAGCATTGCATTTAGTAGACTTAGGTGTAATTAAGTATGTAATTATTAAAATTTCTTATTTCTAAGGGAAATATTTCCGTAATGATTGAGAAGCTGCGTTATTTGGCAAAATATGTGCCGTCCGAGTTTTGTCGAATAGTGCGTGACTTTAATAAAATAAGCAATTGGAAATCAACAGAGTTCCGACAATTTTTGCTATATACAGGTATATTTGTTTTAAAAGACTGCATTGATGAATGCTCATTTTCTTTTGCTTCATGTCGGAATTCGACTTCTTTCTTATGAGCAGTCAGAAGAACACCAATTAAATGTAGCTGACAAAATTTTGCAAGAATTTGTTAATTTGTTTTCAAGTATACTTGGCGAACACCTAATCAGTCTTAATGTACACGGCATATTACATTTAACTGACTGCGTAAGTATTTCCTTGGCTCCATAAGAAGGTTAAGTTCGAAGATGGGCAAAATCGGCCAACTGCCACGCCCACAAAATGGCGGAAACCGAAAACCTATAAAGTGTCATAACTAAGCCATAAATAAAGTTATTAAAGTGAAATTTGGCACAAAGGATCGCATTAGGGAGGGGCATATTTGGACGCAATTGTTTTGGAAAAGTGGGCGTGGCCCCGCCCCCTACTAAGTTTTTTGTACATATCTCGGAAACTACTATAGCTATGTCAACCAAAGTCTACAGAGTCGTTTCCTTCAGGCATTTCCATGCACAGTTCAAAAATGGAAGAAATCGGATAATAACCACGCCCACCTCCCATACAAAGGTTATGTTCAAAATCACTAAAAGTGCGTTAACGGACTAACAAAAAACGTCAGAAACACTAAATTTTACGGAAGAAATGGCAGAAAGAAGCTGCAGCCAGGCTTTTTTTAAAAATTGAAAATGGGCGTGGCCTCGCCCACTTATGGACCAAAAACCATATCTCGGGAACTACTAGACCGATTTCAATGAAATTCGGTATGTAACATTTTCTTAACACCCTGATGACATGTACAAAATATGGGTGAAATCGGTTAAGAACCACGCCTTTTTTCAATATAACGCTATTTTGAATTCCATCTGATGCCTTCTCTGTATAATACGAGTATATACATTAGGAACGAATGATGATAGCGGAATAAAACTTTACACAAATACGGTATTTGAAAAATATGTAAATGACGGATAATGAAATCTCGATTATCATTTTATCGTGCGAGAGTATAAAATGTTCGGTGACACCCGAACTTAGCCC
>NW_024392984.1:0-876 GCF_016617805.1 Bactrocera tryoni
GTCCATACGTCCGTGTAAGCTGTAACTTGAGTAAAATTTAGATATCATGATGAAACTTGGTACACGTATTTCTTGGCTTAGGTTAAGTTCGAAGATGGGCAAAATCGGCCCACTGCCACGCCCACAAAATGGCGAAAACCTATAAAGTATCATAACTAAGCCATAAATAAAGATATTAAAGTGAAATTTGGGACAAAGGATCGCATTAGGGAGGGGCATATTTGGACGTAATTTTTTGGGAAAAGTGGGCGTGGCCCCGCCCCCACTACTAAACTACTATAGCTATGTCAACCAAACTCTACAGAGTCGTTTTCTTCAGGCATTTCAATATACAGTTCAAAAATGGAAGAAATCGGATAATAACCACGCCCACCTCCCATACAAAGGTTATGTTGAAAATCGCTAAAAGTGCGTTAACCGACTAACAAAAAACGTCAGAAACACTAAATTTTACGGAAGAAGTGGCAGAAGGAAGCTGCACCCAGTCTTTTTTTAAAAATTGAAAATGGGCGTGGCCTCGCCCACTTATGGACCAAAAACCGTATCTCAGGAACTACTACACCGATTTCAATGAAATTCGGTATATAATATTTTCTTAACACCCTGATGACATGTACAAAATATTGGTGAAATCGGTTCACAACCACGCCTTCTTCCAATATAACGCTATTTTGAATTCCATCTGATGCCTTTTCTGAATAATACGAGTATATATACATTAGGAACCAATGATGATAGCGGAATAAAACTTTACAAAAATACGGTATTTGAAAAATATGTAAATGACGTATAATGAAATCTCGATTATCACTTTATCATGCGAGAGTATTAAATGTTCGGTGACACCCGAACTTAGCCCTTCCTTACTTGTTTTCT
>NW_024392985.1:0-1092 GCF_016617805.1 Bactrocera tryoni
ACCGAACATTTTATACTCTCGCATGATAAAGTGATAATCGAGATTTCTTTATCCGTCATTTACATACATATTTTTTAAATACCGTATTTGTGTAAAGTTTTATTCCGCTATCATTGGTTCCTAATGTTCATACATACATACATATATAGTATATTATACAGAGAAGGCATCAGATGGAATTCAAAATAGCGTTGTATTGGAAGAAGGCGTGGTTGTGAACCGATTTCACTCATATTTCGTACATGTCATGTCATCAGGGTGTTAAGAAAATATTATATACCGAATTTCATTGAAATCGGTCTAGTAGTTCCTGAGATATGGTTTTTGGTCCATAAGTGGGCGAGGCCACGCACATTTTCAATTTTTAAAAAAAGCCTGGGTGCAGCTTCCTTCTGCAATTTCTTCCGTAAAATTTAGTGTTTCTGACGTTTTTTGTTAGTCCGTTAACGCACTTTTAGTGATTTTCAACATAACCTTTGTATGGGAGGTGGGCGTGGTTATTATCCGATTTCTTCCATTTTTGAACTGTATATGGAAATGCCTGAACAAAACGACTCTGTAGACTTTGGTTGACATAGCTGTAGTAGTTTCCGAGATACGTACAAAAAACTTAGTAGGGGGCGGGGCCACGCCCACTTTTCCAAAAAAATTACGTCCAAATATGCCCCTCCCTTATGCGATCCTTTGTGCCAAATTTCACTTTAATATCTTTATTTATGGCTTAGTTATGACACTTTATAGGTTTTCGGTTTCCGCCATTTTGTGGGCGTGGCAGTGGGCCGATTTTGCCCATCTTCGAACTTAACCTTCTTATGGAGCCAAGAAATACGTGTACCAAGTTTCATCATGATATCTCAATTTTTACTCAAGTTACAGCTTGCACGGACGGACGGACGGACGGACGGACGGACAGACGGACGGACGGACAGACAGACATCCGGATTTCGACTCTACTCGTCACCCTGATCACTTTGGTATATATAACCCTATATCTGACTCTTTTAGTTTTAGGACTTACAAACAACCGTTATGTGAATAAAACTATAATACTCTCTTAGCAATTAGCAACATTGTTGCGAGAGTATAACAAAT
>NW_024392986.1:0-3111 GCF_016617805.1 Bactrocera tryoni
ATATATATATATTGTTTTTTTAATTAATAAGGTTTTCTTTTTATAAAACATTGAAGATATGCAGAATCACTTAAACCTTAGCGACAATACATAGTATGCAATATTTAATTTAAAAATACTCAATTTATATTAAACTGTGTGCAATGCGAGAAAGCTCAAGAGGATAAAGGTAACTGCATGTGTTTCTGCCGAAGAGAGAAGAGAAGAGAGTAATAGAAAGTATTGCCCACTCAACAAACCATTTTCATAAATTTGATACTTTTTTAAAGTACTTTTTCTACTCTACTTTACTGCTTTGCATTTAGTAGCAGATTTAGTACGTTGACTCCAACGCCGGCAGAAACAATATTTTCACATTCGCCACGGTGTGCCAAGTCAGAAGCAATACGATGGCGACGATTCAATACGTCGGGATACCTTTAGCGCAGCGGTTCTAAAGAAGGTAGTCGGAGAAAAGGCAATCCGTTTGTTAAAGGAAGTGCGTTAGGCTAAGGCATGATATTGAAGAGAGCGAAGAGTTTGTGTTTCTGATAAAAAATAAAAAATTTTCACAAAAAAAATATCACAAAAACTCACACCCGTCAATGATAAAACTTGAAAGAGTAATAAAAAGTATCGTTAAAACAAAAATTAGTTAAAAAAGCGAAAATTTATAGCAGTGTTGAATTTAAACAAAAACTTATTTGAAAAATGTAAGTTTGCGTATTTTTTGTGCAGAATAAGTTTTCCGGCGTCGATAAGGAAATTGAAACTGCTAATATTGAAGAAGTGAATTGTTATTTAGAAGCTGATGGCTGTGCTACTTTTAGAGCAGAAGATTGTATATTTCAGAAAATATTTACAACTTGCAAGTATTAAAACATTTATAATAAATATATTTAGATAATTAATATAATTCTTAAAAATTCAAGCAAATCAAGTAAAAAATAAATAAAAAAAGATTATGTGTGAAAAATTTTAAAATTAAGGAATACAGTTTCAAATAAAACAAAAAGGTGAAATAAATAAAAATTAAGTATTTTGATTAAAAATAAATCTAAGTAATAAAATAAAAATAACTGATAAATTTTTATTCAAAAATATAAATCACACATTATTGACCGAAATTGGAGTCATAACTTCATAAAACCTAAAAATATTTATTAAACCAAAACTAATAAACTCAACATTCACCGCTGAAAAAAGTGTAAAAATCTCCGTCTTTGATTGCCAAGGTTAAGTGCTGTAAAGTAGAGCTCTCAGAGGCTAAAGGAAAATATTCAGCAGTGTCGATATGTTTCTTACTAAACAAATATTATAAAGTGTTGTTGTGTTATTTTCAGCAAAAAAATCGTTTTTGATTAAAAAAGAATGAATATCTTCGAGGTGTTAATAAGGTTGCGTGAGAAAGCTGCTGCAATTTACTGTTAGTGAATTCAAAATTTATGCACAACAACAAGGAGTGCGAAAAGTCGAACTTTTTATTGACGTCAAGTAACAATCTGCAATTAGCCAGAGTAATAAAGTGAACAAATTTCATTCTTAACCCCTTTCATACATAATTTGCGTAATGTCTGCGGAATGTTTTTTATCGCGACTTCAATTGCTGTTTGTGAAAGTTTTGCCCTCTGAAGTTTTGCCTGTTTTTCGCACATACCAGAATACAGAATAACTGTAAATAGAAAAACCAAAAATTGAGTGCTTCTTTGTAAAATATGGTCGGACGAGAGCATGCCCAACGATTGGAATTTAAGTGTGCTATGCCCAATCCATAAAAAAGGAGACCCCACAATCTGCGCCAACCACCGTGGGATTAGCCTCCTCAACATCGCATATAAGGTTCTATCGAGCGTATTGTGTGAAAGATTAAAGCCCACCGTCAACAAACTGATTGGACCTTTTCAGTGTGGCTTCAGACCTGGAAAATCAACAACCGACCAGATATTCACCATGCGCCAAATCTTGGAAAAGACCCGTGAAAGGAGAATCGACACACACCACCTCTTCGCCGATTTCAAAGCTGCTTTCGACAGCACGAAAAGGAGCTGCCTTTATGCCGCGATGTCTGAATTTGGTATCCCCGCAAAACTAATACGGCTGTGTAAACTGACGTTGAGTAACACCAAAAGCTCCGTCAGGATCGGGAAGGACCTCTCCGAGCCGTTCGATACCAAACGAGGTTTCAGACAAGGCGATTCCCTATCGTGCGACTTCTTCAACCTGCTCCTGGAGAAAATAGTTCGAGCTGCAGAACTAAATAGAGAAGATACCATCTTCTATAAGAGTGTACAGCTGCTGGCGTATGCCGATGATATTGATATCATCGGCCTCAACACCCGCGCCGTTAGTTTTGCTTTCTCCAGTCTGGACAAGGAAGCACAGAAAATGGATCTGGCAGTGAACGAGAGCAAAACGAAATATCTCCTGTCTTCAAACAAACAGTCGCCGCACTCGCGACTTGGCTCTCACGTCACTGTTGAAAGTCATAACTTTGAAGTTGTAGATAATTTCGTCTATTTAGGAACCAGCATTAACACCACTAATAATGTCAGCCTGGAAATCCAACGCAGGATTGCTCTTGCCAACAGGTGCTACTTCGGACTGAGTAGGCAATTGAAAAGTAAAGTCCTCTCTCGACGAACAAAAGCTAAACTCTATAAGTCGCTCATAATTCCCGTCCTGCTATATGGTGCAGAGGCTTGGGCGATGACAAGCAACTGATGAGTCGACGTTACGAGTTTTCGAGAGAAAAATTCTGCGAAAGATTTATGGTCCTTTTTGCGCATTGGCCACGGCGAATATCGCATCCGATGGAACGATGAGCTGTACGAGATATACGATGACGTTGACATAGTTCAGCGAATTAAAAGACAGCGGCTACGCTGGCTAAGGTCATGTTGTCCGGATGGATGAAAACACTCCAGCTCTGAAAGTATTCGACGCAGTACCCGGCGGGGAAGCAGAGGAAGAGGAAGACCTCCACTCCGTTGGAAGGACCAAGTGAGAAGGACCTGGCTTCGCTTGGAATATCCAATTGGCGCCACGCAGCGAAAAGAAGAAACGACTGGCGCGCTGTTGTTAACTCGGCTATAATCGCGTAAGCGGTGTCTACGCCAATTAAGAAGAAGAAGA
>NW_024392987.1:0-3762 GCF_016617805.1 Bactrocera tryoni
GCGCGTATTGCTTGATAAAGCTGAAAACAAACATGATTTTTCTCAAAACACTACATTTGTTTGTGAGAACTATTGCCTCGCTGCTAGTAGGGATAGAAAACAGGTTGAGGGCTTTTCTAAAAGATCCTTAAATTATCTAACCGATGATATTTATTTGACCCACCTGCTTCGAATACTTTAGCCGCTAGAGCGTTTACAAAGTTGAAACAAACATGTGATTTTTCTCAAAACACTACATTTGTTTGTGAACACTATTGCCGCGCTCCTGGTAGGGATAGAAAACAGGTTGAGGGCTTTTCTAAAAGCTCTTTAAATTATCTAACCGATGCTATTTATTTGACCCACCTACGTCGAATACTTTAGCCGCTAGAGCGTTTACAAAGTTGAAACAAACATGTGATTTTTCTCAAAACACTACATTTGTTTGCGAACACTATTGCCGCGCTCCTGGTAGGGATAGAAAACAGGTTGAGGGCTTTTCTAAAAGCTCTTTAAATTATCTAACCGATGCTATTTATTTGACGCACCTACATCGAATACTTTAGCCGCTTGAGCGTTTACAAAGTTGAAACAAACATGTGATTTTTCTCAAAACACTACATTTGTTTGTGAACACTATTGCCGCGCTCCTGGTAGGGATAGAAAACAGGTTGAGGGCTTTTCTAAAAGCTCTTTAAATTATCTAACCGATGCTATTTATTTGACCCACCTACATCGAATACTTTAGCCGCTTGAGCGTTTACAAAGTTGAAACAAACATGTGATTTTTCTCAAAACACTACATTTGTTTGTGAACACTATTGCCTCGCTCCTGGTAGGGATAGAAAACAGGTTGAGGGCTTTTCTAAAAGATCCTTAAATTATCTAACCGATGCTATTTATTTGACCCACCTGCGTCGAATACTTCAGCCGCTAGAGCATTTACAAAGTTGAAACAAACATGTGACTTTTCTCAAAACACTACATTTGTTTGTGAGAACTATTGCCTCGCTGCTAGTAGGGATAGAAAACAGGTTGAGGGCTTTTCTAAAAGCTCCTTAAATTATCTAACCGATGCTATTTATTTGACCCACCTACATCGAATACTTTAGCCGCTAGAGCGTTTACAAAGTTGAAACAAACATGTGATTTTTCTCAAAACACTACATTTGTTTGTGAACACTATTGCCTCGCTCCTGGTAGGGATAGAAAACAGGTTGAGGGCTTTTCTAAAAGCTCCTTAAATTATCTAACCGATGCTATTTATTTGACCCACCTACGTCGAATACTTTAGCCGCTAGAGCGTTTACAAAGTTGAAACAAACATGTGATTTTTCTCAAAACACTACATTTGTTTGTGAACACTATTGCCTCGCTCCTGGTAGGGATAGAAAACAGGTTGAGGGCTTTTCTAAAAGATCCTTAAATTATCTAACCGATGCTATTTATTTGACCCACCTGCATCGAATACTTTAGCCGCTAGGGCGTTTACAAAGTTGAAACAAACATGTGATTTTTCTCAAAACACTACATTTCTTTGTGAACACTATTGCCACGCTCCTGGTAGGGATAGAGAAGAAGTTGAGAACTTTTCTAAAGGCTCCTTAAATTATCTAACCGATGCTGTTTATTTGACCCACCTACGTCTAATACTTTAGCCGCTAGAGCGTTTACAAAGTTGAAACAAACATGTGATTTTTCTCAAAACACTACATTTGTTTGTGAACACTATTGCCAGGCTCCTGGTAGGGATAGAAAACAGGTTGAGGGCTTTTCTAAAAGCTCCTTAAATTATCTAACCGATGCTATTTATTTGACCCACCTACATCGAATACTTTAGCCGCTAGAGCGTTTACAAAGTTGAAACAAACATGTGATTTTTCTCAAAACACTACATTTGTTTGTGAACACTATTGCCAGGCTCCTGGTAGGGATAGAAAACAGGTTGAGGGCTTTTCTAAAGGCTCCTTTAATTATCTAACCGATGCTACATTACATTTGTTTGTGAGCACTATTGCCTCGCTCCTAGTAGGGATAGAAAACATGTGAATTTTCTCAAAACACTACATTTGTTTGTGAACACTATTGCCAGGCTCCTGGTAGGGATACAAAATAGGTTGAGGGCTTTTCTAAAAGCTCCTTAAATTATCTAACCGATGCTATTTATTTGACCCACCGACATCGAATACTTTAGCCGCTAGAGCGTTTACAAAGTTGAAACAAACATGTGATTTTTCTCAAAACACTAGGGTAGGGATAGAGAATGAGTGGAGGGCTTTTCTAAAAGCTCCTTAAATTATCTAACCGATGCTATTTATTTGATCCACCTGCGTCGAATACTTCAGCCGCTAGAGCGTTTACAAAGTTGAAACAAACATGTGAATTTTCTCAAAACACTACATTTGTTTGTGAACACTATTGCCAGGCTCCTGGTAGGGATACAAAATAGGTTGAGGGCTTTTCTAAAAGCTCCTTAAATTATCTAACCGATGCTATTTATTTGATCCACCTACATCGAATACTTTAGCCGCTAGAGCGTTTACAAAGTTGAAACAAACATGTGATTTTTCTCAAAACACTACATTTGTTTGTGAACACTATTGCCTCGCTCCTGGTAGGGATACAAAATAGGTTGAGGGCTTTTCTAAAAGCTCCTTAAATTGTCTAACCGATGCTATTTATTTGATCCACCTACATCGAATACTTTAGCCGCTAGAGCGTTTACAAAGTTGAAACAAACATGTGATTTTTCTCAAAACACTACATTTGTTTTAGTTAACACTATTGCCTTCGCTCCTAGTAGTAATAGAAAACAGGTTGAGGGCTTTTCTAAAAGCTCCTTAAATTATCTAACCGATGCTATTTATTTGACCCACCTACGTCGAATACTTTAGCCGCTAGAGCGTTTACAAAGTTGAAACAAACATGTGATTTTTCTCAAAACACTACATTTGTTTGTGAACACTATTGCCTCGCTCCTGGTAGGGATAGAAAACAGTGTTGAGGGCTTTTCTAAAGGCTCCTTAAATTATCTAACCGATGCTATTTATTTGATCCACCTACATCGAATACTTTAGCCGCTAGAGCGTTTACAAAGTTAAACAAACATGTGATTTTTTCTCAAAACACTACATTTGTTTGTGAACACTATTGCCTCTTGCTCCTAGTAGGGATAGAAAACAGGTTGAGGGCTTTTCTAAAAGCTCCTTAAATTATCTAACCGATGCTATTTATTTGACCCACCTACCATCGAATACTTTAGCCGCTAGAGCGTTTACAAAGTTGAAACAAACATGTGATTTTTCTCAAAACACTACATTTGTTTGTGAACACTATTGCCACGCTCCTGGTAGGGATAGACAATAAGTTGAGGGCTTTTCTAAAGGCTCCTTTAATTATCTAACCGATGCTATTTATTTGACCCACCTACATCGAATACTTTAGCCGCTAGAGCGTTTACAAAGTTGAAACAAACATGTGACTTTTCTCAAAACACTACATTTGCTTGTGAACACTATTGCTACGCTCCTGGTAGGGATAGAGAATAAGTTGAGGGCTTTTCTAAAGGCTCCTTTAATTATCTAACCGATGCTATTTATTTGACCCACCTACATCGAATACTTTAGCCGCTAGAGCGTTTACAAAGTTGAAACAAACATGTGACTTTTCTCAAAACACTACATTTGTTTGCGAACACTATTGCCTCGCTCCTGGTAGGGATAGAAAACAGGTTGAGGGCTTTTCTAAAAGCTCCTTAAATTATCTAACCGATGCTGTTTATTT
>NW_024392988.1:0-3583 GCF_016617805.1 Bactrocera tryoni
CCCGGATTTGAACTCGTCTCGTTATCCTGATTATTTATATACATAAATGTATGTAAACCTATATCTATCTCGATTAGTTTTAGGTGATACGTACAACCGTTATGTAAACAAAACTATTATACTATGATTATATTATGGGCATACATGTCGCAAGGGTTTTTAAAATGTTTGTGCACAATATGTGGACTATTGTGATTTAAAAATTGTAAGAATTTCAAAACTTCCGGTTGACTTTATTACCCACTGTGAGTATCTTGTTGAACCTCATAAGCGCATCTTCTTCTTTTGTGTATGTCGTGGATAGAAACGGGTCAATTCTACACCTAGCTCCAACATACCTAATATAAGATTGTCATAAAGTTATCTTGAAACTTTTTTAGAGTAAACTTGTGCAAATTCTAAAAGTTAATGCAATCAATCAGACCTTCTAACAACCCAAAAATACTCGATATAGTGATTTACGATTTTCATCTGACTTTAAAACGTTTATGTTTCTCAAAATATGTGACATACTAATATGATTAAGCGCTGAATATGAATGACATCGGTCCACACGTAGGTCTAGGTTTTGGTTACTATATTAAATTAGCATCTTAGATTGCATTTATATCACATTTGGCTAATAACAATGATTTTAATATATTTTAATAATAAATATATAAAGTCAGTTTATAAGATACCAAATATCACGGTTTCGTCAAATAACGAATCTTGAATTTTATACTCTTGGAAATGAAAAAACTAGATCGAGAGATAGATATAGAGTTAATATATTAGTTATTGGTGGCTAGGGCGAGTGTTCACCCTATTTTGTCCATTTATGCTTATATAAATGAACGGGATGACGAAACGAGTTGAAATCGAATGACTGTGTGACGGACCGCCTGTCCGTGGAAGCGAAATTTGAGTAAAAATAAGATGTCGTTATGAATCTGCGTGCACTTGTTCCGTGGCAAAAAAGGAGAACGGCTTTGCAGCTGGGCGAAAACCTGTAAAATGCAAGAATTAGGCAGTGAATTAAGATATAACAAGTCAGGAAGGGCTAAGTTCGGGTGTAACCAAACATTTTATACTCTTGCAACATGCGGGTATCAAAGCTAACGACATGTTGGCAGAAATGTATAGTTAACAAGTAGGAAAAACTAACTTCAGATGTAAATGAACATTTAATACCCCTACGGCTTCCACAGATCAAAGTCGGAGAAATACCGTGGGGCAATATTTGAATTCGAAATTGTTGCGAAAGAATTCAACATTCAAGGGGAGTAGTGTACAAGATGCGTTCGACTAGTTCGTTGGAATCTGCTATCTTTATCGATTGTCCAGTGAGAATTACTTGACATTTCATTGATTGGAAATGAAGTTATTGCGTTTTAAGCGTCAGTATGTTTGTGTTTTCGGTGCGAAAATGAGCTTCGAACAAAGAGCCAACATTAAATTTTGTTTTAAAATTGGTAAAACTTTTACCGAAACGTTTCAATTGACAAAACAAGTTTATGGTGATGATTGCCTATGCCGTAGCAAAGTGCACGAGTGGTTTCAACGTTTCCAAAGTGGTCGTGAAGACATAAATGACGACAACATGTGGGCCAATCAAAATCCGTGATCACCGGAAATTCCATCGAAACTGTGCGTAAATTCGTCAAAAATCAGCCGAAATCATCATTGAAATTCATTGAAATGGAATCGAACATCTCCAAAACATCGATTTATCGCATTTTGACCGTACATTTGGGCTTACGAAAGGTGTGTGCACGGTTTGTTCCGCCCAAATTGACTAACGACCAAAAAATTTCTCAGAATCAAACATTCGAAGGACGTGCTCATGAAAGGAAAGCGTTATGCAGACGTAGAGGCCATTCAAAAGGCTTGCACCGGCATACTGGTGGTCATACCAGCCAACGAGCTAAAACACTCGTTCGACATGCTTTTGGACCGTGCAAAAAGTTGTATTCAAGCAGGAGACTATTTTGAATGAAATAAAAGTTCTGTTATTTTTTTTAAAGTCCTGTTTACTTTGGAACACACCTTGTTTGGCAGTTTCATCAAATACAATAAAATTATATTTGTTATTCTAGTGTAATTGCAGCTTTGGTAAACCCATATTTTTTTCAAAGGACCCCATTTTTTATCTCATATGGCACATTATATAATGGGGACTTAAAGAGATATACACCATGACTCGTGTAACATTCGGTTTACTGTTGCAAAGGCTACATCGAACCGATCTCCAGTATCTCTGAAACTACGCGTCTCATGACCAGCAAACTGCAAAAAGACTACCATATGCATCTGTATATAAATTTGCATACCAAAGATTCTCTTCAAATCCTATGCACAGCTTTCCGTTTAAGCTTCTTGAAATTCCGAAATGACAACAAAATTCCTGCTCGCTACTTAGGTTGCCTTTTATATTTCGGGATACGAAAAACAAACTAGTTTTAAAAATCGAAAATCGCTTTATTGTTTTTCAAAATATTCTCCATTAATTATCGAAGCACCTTTGCAACTATTATTGAGGTGTCTGTCTTGTGAATCGATCAGCCGCCTCTTCAGGTTTCGAAAAACGTTGACCTCTTCGTTTATTTTTTACGAATGGGAAGAAAAGCAGTCATTCGGTGCCACTTCAGGACTATTCGGAGGATGACTCATCAACTCGATGTTTTGAGTGCTCAAAAATGCAATTGTTTCAGTCGGTACGTGAGAGCAACAACAACAAATGGTTGTATACCACACTCGACGTTGTTCCAGTGGTATGATTGCGACCTGTCTAGTTTTTTCACCAAAAACAGTCAACAGTTCACTCAAGCAATCGACACGAGCCTTTTTTGATGGATTGACAAATTGTGTGTGATCCACTTGAACAAACATTTTTACAGTCAAATGTTCATGCAATATTGAATATTATACTTTTATATAATCCATCTCACGATAGGTTACATAACTACTAATATTTGCCGGAAAAACAACTTATTTGAACGGCTTTCCCGAAATTCGTCTTGGAGTGATTTACGAACTCGATTGAAATCAAAATACCATCGACCATCAAGTTGGACCTTCATCGTCAAATACTCAGTTAAGTTCATTGATACATTGTTGCTGAGTTAATCCACGTCGGAAGTTGTAAAAAATAATCGCGCGATCTAGTTTTGGTCGAGAATGATATTTTAAGTTACGATCGTGTATGTTAAAACGTTCTGAGTGTGCATTCCATCCAAAGTGTCAAACTTCACGATACGATAAAATTGTGGGTTTCCAGATTGCAACACAACTGTTGCCAAATCCATAAATATAAAGGCAATCTACGTATATATTGGCACTATTTTTTCCAAATGTTTGTACACACAATTGCGACATCTTCAATCCGATTTGGAACGCGGTGCACATTTTCTTTCTGTGCTCCCATTATAAAGTTGAAAGGGAGGAACTAGAGAAATTTTATGGAGAGCGATTAAAAACCGGAAAATATTGCACCGCAAATGTTACGCTCCCAGCAGCTGTGGAACTTTGTTAAAGAAAGGCGCGCGACAGTCCTAATAGAGCTTAGAAGAACGGAATGGCAGAGAAAAAGCGAGAGACGGAT
>NW_024392989.1:0-648 GCF_016617805.1 Bactrocera tryoni
CAGGGTATATTAAGTTTGTCACGAAGTTTGTAACACTCAGAAGGAAGCGTCGGAGACCCTATAAAGTATATACATATATCTCGATTTACCCACGTCCGTCTGTCTGTCTGTCTGTCCATCTATTCGTCTGTCTGTATATATACGAACTAGTCCCTCAGTTTTTAAGATAACGTTTTGAAATTTTGCAAACGTCATTTTCTCTTCAAAAAGTTGCTCATTTGTCGGAACTGCCGATATCGGACCACTATACATATAGCTGCCATACAAACTGAACGATCGGAATCAAGTTCTTGTATGGAAAGCTTTCATATTTGACAATGTATCTTCACAAAAGTTGGCACAGGTTATTGTTTAGAGCAACAATGTAATCTCTGAAGAAATTGTTCATATCGGTTAACTATAGCATATAGCTGCCATACAAACCGAGCGATCGGAAAAAAGTTCTTGTATGGAAAACTTTTGCATTTGACAAGATATATTCACGAAATTTGGTACAGATTATTTCCTAAGGCAACAATGTAATCTCCGGAGAAATTGTTCAAATCGGCTTACTATAGCGTATAGCTGCCATACAAACCGAACGATCGTAAACAAGGGCTTGTACGGAAAACTTTCACATTTGACAAGATATATTCACGAAATTTGGTA
>NW_024392990.1:0-1489 GCF_016617805.1 Bactrocera tryoni
TCTCGATTACTTTTAGGTGATCGATACAATCGTTAGGAGAACAAAACTATAATATTCTGTAGCAACAGGTTGCAAGAGTATAAAAAGTAAATAGACATCAGTATATTTATGAATTCTGTAATCGAACTTTAATCGGCCTAAGCCCTTTGCAGATCATTGCTCTCAACAAATAGTGACCTAACAGAACACATATTAATACTATGGGTTATTAGGTAAATCTTTTTTCAACTGAAAATAGTTTAAAATCTGAATGTGTAAAGTCACTTTCAGTGATGAGTTTCTTAATACATTATTAAGAGGTGTTCTTTAATTTTGTTTTTCCATATAATACATGAAATCATTTTTGCAGGTTATTGCACGAGTGTTATTATATGAGTTTTCTTGTAAAATAATCGATTTTCGGAATCGATCTTCAGTAGTCGAAGTCGATTAAGAATCGATTCTTTTCGAAAAAATCGATTATTTTACGAGAAAACCCGATTTTCCAGCAGAATCGGAAGCAAGTTTACCATCCTATGCGTTATCGCATTTATCGGGTGATGTTGAGAGCTTCGGATAACTTTTTTAAACGCATATTTCATTGAGTTTGAAACGCTAAATGTTGACCGCGGCTGCGTCTTAGGTGGTCCATTTCCGAAAGTCCACCTTAAGCAACTCTTCATTTTTCGGGAACAGGTTGAATACTTTTTGGTGTTGTTTACTAAAGTTTGTACGCTGGCTGATTTCGTGGTAGACTTCCGGAAGTCTCATTGGTTAAATCGCATGATTTGTGGCTTCCAAAGATGCTGTTGGACGCAACGTTTACGCTGGCTGATGGCGATCTGGACAACATTATCGTCCACGTTCGATGCTAACAAACCCCTTTGTTGCCAAAAATGGAAGAACTGAACTTGGCTGACATGTGGTTTCAACAAGATGGCGCTACATGCCACACAGCTCGCGATTCTATGGCCATTTTGAGGGAAAACTTCGGAGAACAATTCATCTCAAGAAATGGACCCGTAAGTTGGCCACTCAAGATCATGCGATTTAACGCCTTTAGACTATTTTTTGTGGGGCTACGTCAAGTCTAAAGTCTACAGAAATAAGCCAGCAACTATTCCAGCTTTGGAAGACAACATTTCCGAAGAAATTCGGGCTATTCCGGCCGAAATGCTCGAAAAAGTTGCCCAAAATTGGACTTTCCGAATGGACCACCTAAGACGCAGCCGCGGTCAACATTTAAATGAAATTATCTTCAAAAGTAAATGTCATGAACCAATCTAACGTTTCAAATAAAGAACCGATGAGATTTTGCAAATTTTATGCGTTTTTTTTTAAAAAGTTATCAAGCTCTTAAAATCACCAACCATTACAAAAAATATGATTTTTTTCCATGTAATTTATATGGAAAACAGAAAATTTGAAAGAGACACCTCTTAATACTAATATTAAGAGCTCATCTTTTGAGTGAAAAAACAGGTTGCCTCAAAATGGCACACTAATACAC
>NW_024392991.1:0-2578 GCF_016617805.1 Bactrocera tryoni
ACGCATAAAATTTGCAAAATCTCATCGGTTCTTTATTTGAAACGTTAGATTGGTTCATGACATTTACTTTTTGAAGATAATTTCATTTAAATGTTGACCGCGGCTGCGTCTTAGGTGGTCCATTCGGAAAGTCCAATTTTGGGCAACTTTTTCGAGCATTTCGGCCGGAATAGCCCGAATTTCTTCGGAAATGTTGTCTTCCAAAGCTGGAATAGTTGCTGGCTTATTTCTGTAGACTTTAGACTTGACGTAGCCCCACAAAAAAAAGTCTAAAGGCGTTAAATCGCATGATCTTGGTGGCCAACTTACGGGTCCATTTCTTGAGATGAATTGTTCTCCGAAGTTTTCCCTCAAAATGGCCATAGAATCGCGAGCTGTGTGGCATGTAGCGCCCTCTTGTTGAAACCACATGTCAACCAAGTTCAGTTCTTCCATTTTTGGCAACAAAAGGTTTGTTAGCATCGAACGATAGCGATCGCCATTCACCGTAACGTTGCGTCCAACAGCATCTTTGAAAAAATATGGTCCAATGATTCCACCAGCGTACAAACCACACCAAACAGTGCATTTTTCGGGATGCATGGGCAGTTCTTGAACGGCTTCTGGTTGCTCTTCACCCCAAATGCGGCAATTTTGCTTATTTACGTAGCCATTCAACCAGAAATGAGCCTCATCGCTGAACAAAATTTTGGTCGATTATGTAGACCATAAATCGGACGTAAAGCGCGAAACACATTTCGAACCGAACACTGATTTTGGTAATAAAATTCAATGATTTGCAAGCGTTGCTCGTTAGTAAGTCTATTCATGATGAAATGTCAAAGCATACTGAGCATCTTTCTCTTTGACACCATGTCTGAAATCCCACGTGATCTGTCAAATACTAATGCATGAAAATCCTAACCTCAAAAAAATCACCCGATATAACTAAGCTTTGCATTTCAAAACATCCGTATTTTGCACTTTCATCGCCAAAGCGTGTGTTATCGCAATTCCTAGAGTGAATTGCTATTTACAAAAAGTTTTGATATTTCCGAATGACCTTACGCTCCATATATCGGCCAATATGTGAGTTATCTCAATGAAAATGAGAGAGCGCCTTCTACTTATGACAGTGTAACATTGTGCCTAAAATTGAGAAAATTGGGCAAAAACTTGACCTGACCTTGACTTGATATGGGTATATAACTATTATCAGAATTTTATATCAATTGGCTGACTTTACTCCATATGATTGGGTATCTATCCCAACTCCCAAATACGTCATATAATAATTTTCGTTTTTCTAAATAGTTATGAAAATAGGCTAATGTTTTCTAGTCAAAGTGAGGTCATTATACCTGGAACAGTGTATATGAAGTGTGCCACGTAGTGTATACATTAGCAAATTTTCTTTTTATTTATTGTCAATAAACTGGGACAGTAAGTTTTCATAAGATTCTATTGATCCGAAGTTTTCACCAGTACAATCATTTGCCCTTATCCTTTGGTGCTTGGTCCAGACTAAAAGATTTAAGCATGAGAATTTCGCTACCAAGCTCCTGGAGTTTCTGCTGCCAAGCCGGTCACTTTAGCCACCGATGATCAGCTGGAGGATACATCCAATTTGTTTTGAATCCAGCCTTATTTAAATGCTTCTAAGTTTTTTTTGGGAAATTTTAGCCCCTGATAAATTGAAATAGTGCTAACATGATAGTCTCACTCGACGATTTCCATTATTCTAACGATGTCTTGATTTGGCTGTTATGGTATCAGAACCACAAAAGCTATTCATATTTTCAGGTACATGGCCTGCGTGTTTGCTTTTGAAGAAAATCTGTAGGATATGGGGTATTTTCTTTTTCTAATATCCATCTTTGGCAGGTTTCTAGCTGTCAAGCAATAAAATAACTGCCTTTGTCTACAATATCTTGTCTTTGTAACGCCATATATTGTAAGCCGATCGCACTTATTCAATTCGAGATATAGAAAACTAAAACCATTTGGTGGAAAAATTATGGACTTATTTTTATTAGACCTAGGAAATTACCGAATTAAATAAATGTAACTAAAATTTAAAGGCAGTTTTTCCATAGTCAGTTAATGATTACCACCTACTTGAGTGGGTGGTCTGCACAGACATGAGTTTTGTTTTTAAAAGTACAGCTATTCGAGAACATGTTTAAAATAGGATTTTTCAAAATTTAAATTATTTTAGAGATCTGTGTATTTTGCTGACACGGTGTCCAAACTGCCTTCGTTTTTATCGAAATCGTCTTTTTTTAAAACGAAACTACCGTTGCTTAGGTATGTTGTACCGATTTACCTGAACTTTTTAGATATTTGTCTATGTCTGGAACTTGCTATACTCTTAAATTTAAATTATTACTATTTAAAAAAATCTATAGCATACACTTGACATACAACCTGAACGATCAGTATCAAGTGATTGCACGGAAAACTTTTTCATTTGTCCAAACCAACGGTGCACTTTTCAAAGATTTCTGATCACCGAAGTGTAACCAACTTCAGACTGTTCGCGCAGCTGTCGCACTGGAATCAGCTGTTTATAAATTTTCTGAATGAAGGTTCGGAGTAT
>NW_024392992.1:0-1602 GCF_016617805.1 Bactrocera tryoni
AAATACTAACCTTAGGCCGGATAAAATCCTTAGAAGCAGCTGCTGTGGGAATCTTTATTCTTCTTTTATGACCAAGAACCATCTCTCAGCGATATTTTTAGGTGAAATTTCGAAAATCATAAATTAAGAAGAGGTTTCGTGGAAACTTAGCTTTATTAAATTTATATCTATATAAGAACAATTTATTCTTTCAATAATTCATCAAGCAGATGGCCTCAGCTCCTTACAAATCTGCTGTTGCATCAAATTATTTTTTGGCTACTAGCTAGAGCTTTTATATGATCTTCAAATTGAAAAAAGATGTCGAATGACTTTTACTCAGTATCTTCCTGAAAATTTCAGCAATAAGAATCAGTAAACATTTTTAGATTGGGTTCAATTATAATAAACTTTGAACTTAGGAAGAAGCTTCACATAAATTTCAGAAAACTATGGATTATGGAAAAAAATATGGTCCAATTACCTTTTTTTAATCTCAGCTTCAAAATGACTGCATACTCGTAAATTGCGGAGTAAACGGTAAGAGATGACAGCATAGAGGTAGGCCTGAACTATTCTCAGAATTACTCGTTATAGCAAACTTTGAAAATAGAAGTCATGGGATGAATTCTTCATTCATCGACAAAACGGAATCAACAGCACCATTTTGATATACGAAGTATGAAGTATCATAAGACCTTTATATTTTTATATCTATCATGGTTCATTATAGTCTTTGTAGAAGCCATTTAAGGTTTGCTGCCTGGTTCCAAATAATTCGAGTTTTGGTTATAAAATATATTAGTAGTCGAAGAAGTCTTTTCGTCTTTTGTTAATTGATGTCGTTGCAGTCGTATATCTCCAGTACTACCAATATCGTATATCTCCAGTACTACCAAACACATATAGTGTTGGAAAGGTGAGATTTTAAGTTGAAAAAAAAACTACAGTTGTTCAAAATTGAGTGAAAATAATGTAGAAACTCGCTAAATTTTGAAATTTTTGCATAAAAAAGGGAAGAATGCCACGCAAGCCACCAATGAAATTTATGAAGTTTACGGAAACGATGCTGTATCAGTTCGTATAGCACAACAATGGTTCGCTCGCTTTCGTTTTGGAAATTTCGAAATTTCGATTTGCACTGATGTATCTAGCGGAAAAATGCCAAAAAGTAGTCGACCAAAATGGTACAAAAAAAAAAAATAAGTTAAAATTTGATTAGAAATACGAAAAGACTTTTTCGACTACCTAATATTTCCATTTTTTTAGCTATTTGTTCAAAGTTCTCCCTTGGTTGTTCCTTGCGGACATGTTATTAACTCTGGCTCGGTTTCGTTCAGAGAGGATCTTCTTTCTTCTTTGTCTTATTTTTCGTTGCCGGAAATGTTCCTATGACCGGGTACACAGCCTATAGATGAGTGTGAGTTGATCTGCTGTCTATCCGTGTACTATACGGTTGTTTTCTGCCAAAGAGTAAATTATTTTCGGGTGAAATTCTATTTATAAAACTGTATGAATACGAAGATTCGACAATTCGAAGAAAGATAATATATAGTAAGAGAACCGGGACATGAAGCTTATAAGGCGTGAAATTTTATCTTAATCAAGTGCCTTACATTTTCA
>NW_024392993.1:0-4495 GCF_016617805.1 Bactrocera tryoni
AAAAAATTGTAAATTTCAAGGAGATCGCAAGCACTTGCTACAACATATTGTCTAACCGGTGCATTTCTTGTGACCCACCGACGTCAAATACTTTAGCCGTTAGAGCGTTTTCAAGGCTGAAACAAAAATGTGATTTTTCTGTAAAACTACATTTTTGTTTGAACAATATTGCCACGCCCCTCGAAAGGACAGATGACAAGTTGAGGGCTTTCCTAAATGCTCTTCATATTACCTAACCGGTGCATTTTATTTGAGCCACCTACGTCAAATACTTTAGCCGCTAGGCGTTTACAAGTTTGAAACAAAAATGTGATTTTTTCAAAAAACTACATTTTTTGTGAACACTATAACCACGCCCCTGGTAAGGATAGATGACAAGTTGAGGGCTTTCCTGAAAGCGCTGCAAATTGGCTAACCTGTGCAATTTATTTGACCCATCTATGTCAAATACTTTAGTCTAGAGCGTTTACAAGGTTGAAACAAAAATGTGATTTTTCTCAAAAAACTACATTTTTTGTGAACACTATAACCAAGCCCCTGGTAGTGGTAGATGACAAGTTGAGGGCTTTCCTAAATGCTCTTCATATTGTCTAACCGGTGGAATTTATTTGACCCACCTACGTCATATACTTTAGCCGCTAGAGCTTATACAAAGTTCAAACAAACATGTAATTTTTCTCAAAAAACTACATTTTTTGTGAACACTATAACCAAGCCCCTGGTAGTGGTAGATGACAAGTTGAGGGCTTCCCTAAATGCTCTTCATATTACCTACCCGGTGCATTTTATTTGAGCCACCTACGTCAAATACTTTAGCCGCTAGGCGTTTACAAGTTTGAAACAAAAATGTGATTTTTTCAAAAACCTACATTTGTTGTGAACACTATTACCACGCCCCTGGTAGGGACAGAGGACATGTTGAGGGCTTTCCTAAAAGCTCTTCAAATTGTCTAACCGGTGGAATTTATTTGACCCACCTACGTCAAATACTTTAGCCGCTAGAGCTTATACAAAGTTCAAACAAAAATGTAATTTTTCTCAAAAAACTACATTTTTTGTGAACACTATAACCAAGCCCCTGGTAGTGGTAGATGACAAGTTGAGGGCTTCCCTAAATGCTCTTCATACCCTAACCGGTGCATTTTATTTGAGCCACCTACGTCAAATACTTTTGTCTAGAGCGTTTACAAGTTTAAAACAAAAATGGGATTTTTCCAAAAAACTACGCTCTTTGTAAGGACAGATGACAGGTTGAGGGCTTTCCTAAAATTGGATAACCGGAGCAATTTATTTGACCCACCTACGTCTAATACATAAGCCGCTAGGCATTTACAAGTTTGAAACAAAAATGTGATGTTTTCAAAAAACTACATTTGTTGTCAACACTATTACCACGCCCCTGGTAGGACCAGAGGAAATGTTGAGGGCTTTCCTAAAACCTCTTTAAATTGTCTAACCGGTGGAATTTATCTGACCCACCTACGTCAAATACTTTAGCCGCTAGAGCTTATACAAAGTTCAAACAAAAATGTAATTTTTCTCAAAAAACTACATTTTTTGTGAACACTATAACCAAGCCCCTGGTAGTGGTAGATGACAAGTTGAGGGCTTTCCTAAATGCTCTTCAAATTGTCTAACCGGTGCAATTTATTTGACCCACCTACGTCAAATACTTTAGCCGCCAGAGCGTTTACAAAGTTGAAACAAAAGAGTGATTTTTCTCTAAAAACTACATTTGTTGTGAACACTATTACCACGCCCCTGGTGGGAACAGAGGACATGTTGAGGGCTTTCTTAAAAGCTCTTCAAATTGTCTAACCGGTGCAATTTTTTTGACCCACCTACGTCAAATACTTAAGCCGCTAGAGCTTATACAAAGTTCAAACAAAAATGTAATTTTTCTCAAAAAACTACATTTTTTGTGAACACTATAACCAAGCCCCTGGTAGTGGTAGATGACAAGTTGAGGGCTTCCCTAAATGCTCTTCATATACCCTACCCGGTGCATTTTATTTGAGCCACCTACGTCAAATACTTTAGCCGCTAGGCGTTTACAAGTTTGAAACAAAAATGTGATTTTTTCAAAAAACTACATTTGTTGTGAACACTATTACCACGCCCCTGGTAGGAACAGAGGACATGTTGAGGGCTTTCCTAAAAGCTCTTCAAATTGTCTAACCGGTGCAATTTTTTTGACCCACCTACGTCAAATACTTAAGCCGCTAGAGCTTATACAAAGTTCAAACAAAAATGTAATTTTTCTCAAAAAACTACATTTTTTGTGAACACTATAACCAAGCCCCTGGTAGTGGTAGATGACAAGTTGAGGGCTTTCATAAATGCTCTTCATATACCCTCACCGGTGCATTTTATTTGAGCCACCTACGTCAAATACTTTAGCCGCTAGGCGTTTACAAGTTTGAAACAAAAATGTGATTTTTTCAAAAAACTACATTTGTTGTGAACACTATAACCACGCCCCTAGTAGGAACAGAGGACATGTTGAGGGCTTTCCTAAAAGCTCTTCAAATTGTCTAACCGGTGCAATTTTTTTGATCCACCTACGTCAAATACTTAAGCCGCTAGATCTTATACAAAGTTCAAACAAAAATGTAATTTTTCTCAAAAAACTACATTTTTTGTGAACACTATAACCAAGCCCCTGGTAGTGGTAGATGACAAGTTGAGGGCTTTCATAAATGCTCTTCATATACCCTCACCGGTGCATTTTATTTGAGCCACCTACGTCAAATACTTTAGCCGCTAGGCGTTTACAAGTTTGAAACAAAAATGTGATTTTTTCAAAAACCTACATTTGTTGTGAACACTATTACCACGCCCCTGGTAGGGACAGAGGACATAATGATGGCTTTCCTAAAAGCCTTCAAATTGTCTAACCGGTGCAATTTTTTTGACCCACCTACGTCAAATACTTAAGCCGCTAGAGCTTATACAAAGTTCAAACAAAAATGTAATTTTTCTCAAAAAACTACATTTTTTGTGAACACTATAACCAAGCCCCTGGTAGTGGTAGATGACAAGTTGAGGGCTTTCCTAAATGCTCTTCATATTGTCTAACCGGAGCAATTTATTTGACCCATCTACGTCAAATATTTTAGCCGCTAAGCGTTTACAAGTTTGAAACAAAAATGTGATTTTTTCAAAAACCTACATTTGTTGTGAACACTATTACCACGCCCCTGGTAGGAACAGAGGACATAATGATGGCTTTCCTAAAAGCCTTCAAATTGTCTAACCGGTGCAATTTTTTTGACCCACCTACGTCAAATACTTAAGCCGCTAGAGCTTATACAAAGTTCAAACAAAAATGTAATTTTTCTCAAAAAACTACATTTTTTGTGAACACTATAACCAAGCCCCTGGTAGTGGTAGATGACAAGTTGAGGGCTTTCCTAAATGCTCTTCATATTACCTAACCGGTGCATTTTATTTGAGCCACCTACGTCAAATATTTTAACCGCTAAGCGTTTACAAGTTTGAAACAAAAATGTGATTTTTTCAGAAAACTACATTTGTTGTGAACACTATTACCACGCCCCTAGTAGGAACAGAGGACATGTTGAGGGCTTTCCTAAAAGCTGTTCAAATTGTCTAACCGGTGCAATTTTTTTGACCCACCTACGTCAAATACTTAAGCCGCTAGAGCTTATACAAAGTTCAAACAAAAATGTAATTTTTCTCAAAAAACTACATTTTTTGTGAACACTATAACCAAGCCCCTGGTAGTGGTAGATGACAAGTTGAGGGCTTTCCTAAATGCTCTTCATATTACCTAACCGGTGCATTTTATTTGAGCCACCTACGTCAAATACTTTAGCCGCTAGGCGTTTACAAGTTTGAAACAAAAATGTGATTTTTTCAAAAAACTACATTTGTTGTGAACACTATTACCACGCCCCTAGTAGGAACAGAGGACATGTTGAGGGCTTTCCTAAAAGCTCTTCAAAATTCTAACATCTCTAATTTTTTTTTATCCACCTGCGTCAAATACTTAAGCCGCTAGAGCTTATACAAAGTTCAAACAAAAATGTAATTTTTCTCAAAAAACTACGTTTTTTGTGAACACTATAACCAAGCCCCTGGTAGTGGTAGATGACAAGTTGAGGGCTTTCATAAATGCTCTTCATATACCCTAACCGGTGCATTTTATTTGAGCCACCTACGTCAAATACTTTAGCCGCTAGGCGTTTACAAGTTTGAAACAAAAATGTGATTTTTTCAAAAAACTACATTTGTTGTGAAGACTATTACCACGCCCCTGGTAGAAACAGAGGACATGTTGAGGGCTTTCCTAAAAGCTCTTCAAAATTCTAACATCTCTAATTTTTTTTTACCCACCTGCGTCAAATACTTAAGCCACTAGAGCTCATACAAAGTTCAAACAAAAATGTGATTTTTTCAAAAAACTACATTTTTTGTGAACACTATAACCAAGCCCCTGGTAGTGGTAGATGACAAGTTGAGGGCTTTCCTA
>NW_024392994.1:0-1051 GCF_016617805.1 Bactrocera tryoni
AAGAAAACAAGTAAGGAAGGGCTAAGTTCGGGTGTCACCGAACATTTTATACTCTCGCATGATAAAGTGATAATCGAGATTTCAATATACGTCATTTACATATTTTTCAAATACCGTATTTGTGTAAAGTTTTATTCCGCTATCATCATTGGTTCCTAATGTATGTATTATACAGAAAAGGCATCAGATGGAATTCAAAATAGCGTTATATTGGAAGAAGGCGTGGTTGTGAACCGATTTCACCCATATTTCGTACATGTCATCAGGGTGTTAAGAAAATATTATATACCGAATTTCATTGAAATCGGTCTAGTAGTTCCTGAGATATGGTTTTTGGTCCATAAGTGGGCGAGGCCACGCCCATTTTCAATTTTTAAAAAATGCCTGGGTGCAGCTTCCTTCTGCAATTTCTTCCGTAAAATTTTGTGTTTCTGACGTTTTTTGTTAGTCGGTGAAAGCACTTTTAGTGATTTACAACATAACCTTTGTATGGGAGGTGGGCGTGGTTATTATCCGATTTCTTCCATTTTTGAACTGTATAATGCCTGAGGAAACCGACTCTGTAGAGTTTGGTTGACATAGCTATAGTAGTTTCCGAGATGTGTACAAAAAACTTAGTAGGGGGCGGGGCCACGCCCGCTTTCCCACAAAAATTGCGTCCAAATATGCCCCTCCCTAATGCGATCCTTTGTGCCAAATTTCACTTTAATATCTTTATTTATGGCTTAGTTATGACACTTTATCGGTTTTCGGTTTCCGCCGTTTGGTAGGCGTGGCAGTGGGCCGATTTTGCCCATCTTCGAACTTAACCTTCTTATGGAGCCAAGGAATACGTGTACCAAGTTTCATCATGATATCTCAATTTTTACTCAAGTTACAGCTTGCACGGACGGACAGACGGACGGACGGACAGACAGACATCCGGATTTCGACTCTACTCGTCACCCTGATCACTTTGGTATATATAACCCTATATCTGACTCTTTTAGTTTTAGGACTTACAAACAACCGTTATGTGAACAAAACTATAATACTCTCCTTAGCAACATTG
>NW_024392995.1:0-3224 GCF_016617805.1 Bactrocera tryoni
AAAACAAGGAAGCACTAATATTTTAAAACTAAATCATTTCAGTATTACCGATGAAAATAATTTCGAAGAATTTGCAGAAAAATGTAAAAACAAAGGTTGTTTGATTTGAGTCATCAAACGTTGACCTCAAAATAGGTATAAGTCTTATATCGAGGGAGATTTTTTTCATTCTAATCTTATTTTGATGTTTTCATTGCTTTATACTACTTATTAAATTATTTTCAATAACTAAATATACATATGTGCACGTTTATATGTTTGTATGTGTTGCACACTACATGGGGCTGTTTTTAACTATACAATTTACTACATGTGTGTGCGTGAGTCTTTAATGTTAACTGATCTGTAACGTTATGACTTCTCTTTGCCCATGCATTTTTATTATTATGTACACTCGCCAGAAAAATTATCCGTACACCTCGATATGAAAACAATAAGCTGAGAAATTTGTGATCAAATAACTCATTAGGGGTATTCTCTTGCTCTTGCAAAACCCTTGCACGGTGCAAGAACTGCATATACTTCCTCTTGGTGCACCGGCACAACAACAATGAGACCAAAACCCATGTACATTTGCGTGCAATGTCACGCAAAAATATAATTGCAACCCTGTTTAAGCTGTCATTTTACATAAAGACATACTACGTCGTCAAATTGTTGAGGAAGGTAAGTTTTAAATAGATTTTATTATTTCTATTTGAATTCTAAAGATTTGTTACAGTTTGTTTTTTGTTAAAAATGTATGCAGAAGGTGCGTCAATTCACAGTAGCCATGCTTAATAGTCATTCGCCACAAATTGACCGAATTAGCCATTCATATATCACTAGATTCTGCAATGGGTGTTCTCTTGTATATTTCGGTATAGTATTTTTGCAATCTGCAATCTTACAAGAGCAAGCGAATACCTCTATTATGTATGAAAATTATATACAAAAGTTTTATTTAGTATTTCTTCTACACTTTCTATAAGTTTTTTTTTGACATACACATTAAAAGCAAATTCCCAGAACGAAAACAAAAAAAAAAACTCACTTAAATTAAACGGAAAAAGTATCCGTGCACATCATAACGGGGTATTCACCTTGTAATATGGTGACAAATACATTCACTTAAGCTCTTAAATTGTAGTGTATAATTGATCTCACTTTGAACAGTTCACTTTAAAGTTATTCGAATTTTTTCTTTTTGCTAAAATTCGCGATGGCCCCTAAAATTAAAGAAATTAACGCTGGCGAAAGAAAAATTATTCTTAAACTCAGAAAAGAGGGCAAATCTTTCAGGGAAATAGGTAAAATAATAGGAAGACCTCATTTTTCTGTGCGTATGTCGTGCAAGCATTCAAACAAACTAACTGGATTGTGTAACAACCACGTTCTGGTCGTCCAAGTATATTGACCGTTCGAGAAAAACGAACAATATTGCAGTCAGTCAGAGCAAATCCTCGCCTTACTGCCTCGCAAATTTGTGAAAATATTAAAAACTTGTTTGACAAGGATCTCCATGAAAATAGTATACGAAAATTTTTGAAGATAGATGAGTTTCACGCACGTGTGGCATGTAGGAAGCCCTTTATTTCCGAAGTGAACGGAAAGAAACGTTTGGGTTTTGCCAACAAAAACATTAACAAGCCTCGAGAGTTTTAGGAACGTGTCTTATTCAGCGACGAAAGCAAGTTTTGTACTTTTGGCATCAAAAGAAGAAAGTTCAATCAATTGGGCTATTTAAGCATTTTGAAAAGTAATTTGAAGGATAGTGCTCAGCAGTTGGTGCTTGGTGATGATTTTTGGTTTCAACAGGATAATGATCCAAAGCACACGGCACACAATGTAAAGCTTTGGTTGCTCTATAACATAAAAAACCAATTGCGCTCGCCACCTCAATCTCCAGACCTTAATCCCATCCAGCATTTGTGGGATTTACTGGAGCGCAGAATCCGCAAACACCCTAAACCTCCAAAGAAGTGCTTAAAAATTTGATCATGGACGAATGGGCCAAAATTACAAATCATGACACATCCAAACTGGCTCATTCAATGCCACAACGACTTGCCAAGGCCCTAAAACGTAAGGGCTATCCCACCAGTTACTAAGATATTGAATTTTCACAAAATAATTTAACTATATGTCCTTAATTTCAAATTGTACGAATACTTTTTATACTCTCGCAACAATGTTGCTATCGAGAGTATTATAGTTTTGTTCACATAACGGTTGTTTGTAAGTCCTAAAACTAAAAGAGTCAGATATAGGGTTATATATACCAAAGTGATCAGGGCGACGAGTAGAGTCGAAATCCGGATGTCTGTCTGTCCGTCCGTCTGTCCGTCCGTCCGTGCAAGCTGTAACTTGAGTAAAAATTGAGATATCATGATGAAACTTGGTACACGTATTCCCTGGCACCATAAGAAGGTTAAGTTCGAAGATGGGCAAAATCGGCCCACTGCCACGCCCGCAAAATGGCGAAAACCGAAAACCTATAAAGTGTCATAACTAAGCCATAAATAAAGATATTAAAGTGAAATTTGGCACAAAGGATCGCATTAGGAGGGGTATATTGGGCGCAATTGTTTTGGGGAAAAGTGGGCGTGGCCCTGCCCCTACTAAGTTTTTTGTACATATCTCGAAACTACTATAGCTATGTCAACCAAAGTCTACAGAGTCGTTTCCTTCAGGCATTTCCATATACAGTTCAAAAATGGAAGAAATCGGATAATAAACCACGCCCACCTCCCATACAAAGGTTATGTTCAAAATCACTAAAAGTGCGTCAACCGACTAACCAAAAACGTCAGAAACACTAAATTTTACGGAAGAAGTGGCAGAAAGAAGTTACAGAAAGGTTTTATTAAAAATTGAAAATGGGCGTGGCGTCACCCACGTATGGACCAAAAACCATATCTCAGGAACTACTAGACCGATTTCAATGAAATTCGGTTTATAATATTTTCCTAACACGCTGATGACATGTACGAAATATGGGTGAAATCGGTTCACAACCACGCCTTCTTCAAATATAACGCTATTTTGAATTCCATCTGGATGCCTTCTCTGTATAATACGAGTATAAACATTAGGAACCAATGACGATAGCGGAATAAAACTTTACAAAAATACGGTATTTGAAAAATATGTAAATGACGTATTATGAAATCTCGATTATCACTTTACCATGCGAGAGTATAAAATGTTCGGTGACACCCGAACTTAGCCCTTCCTTACTTGTT
>NW_024392996.1:0-2105 GCF_016617805.1 Bactrocera tryoni
CGAACTTTCTCATGGTCGGACATCGATTGAGGAATCGGCTTCACCATCTCCAGGTGTTATGCTTTCACTGCTATGTTCACTCCATTATTTCAGTATGCTCTGGGCATCAGTCACTAAATCACCTCTGAGAGTTCTACATGAGTATGCTTCGGTCTTGAAACCTTCAGACCTTCAGTCTTCGCATCTTTTCGTAGAACTTTCGAGCATTACCCCTATTTGGCCAGCTTATCAAGCTCTTTGTACTCGCGCATTTCGGTCTCTCTCTTTTTGGTCTGCAAATGCGTCTCAACTCTCGGTATCTATGCCATTCTACACATTTTGTGGTCGATTGTAAGGTTACGATGTAGGCAGTCTGTTTTCTGCGACACGGCACTCCTCATCGTATCAGCTGTTCCTTAGGCTTTACCGAAAACCAATGATTTTATTTGCAGCTGTACGTAAGGAGCGTCTCTTATATCGAGCTGCTGATGAGTGCTCTCAGAGAGCAGGAGTGCAAGTCGAATGGAAAACTGGAATGGACTGTTGTGATTGCAAATTCTCGACGTCGAACCTTCCTTGTCTTTGTTGGCGTGCGGTTTTTGCTTTACAGAGGCGGATGCGTATTTTCGTTGCAACAAGATAGTGGTCCAAAATACTGGAGACGTGTTTATCACAACATGATCGATCTGGTTGGTGGCTTTTCGGTCCGGAGATAGCAAGGTAGTTTGATGAATTTTCTTTGCTGTATTTTTTGAATGCTTTAGTCACGAACTAGTTCTTCAGTTTATGAGATATCGATCTCAAATTTTGCACACCTCCTTTTCTCCCCAAGAAGATGCTCTTAAGTCGGAACCGCCGATATCGGATCCATATAGCCTTTAGCTGTCATATAATATAAACTGAACGGTCGAATTCAAGTGCTCGTATGGAAAACTTTTTTATATGACGACATATCGTCACGAAATTCGGCGCAGATATTTGACCAAGGCAACGCTACAATCTCCCAAAATATAGTTCAGATCGGATCACTATACATACCATTTAGCTGCCGTATAAACTGACCGAACGAAATCAAAATATTGATGAAATAAAATATTCCTTTATGCATCTGTGAAGGGTATTATAGCTTCGGTGCTGCCTAAGCTAACGTTTTTTATACTCTCGCAACAAAGTTGCTAAGGAGAGTATTCTAGTTTTGTTCACATAACGGTTGTTTGTAAATCCTAAAACTAAAAGAGTCAGATATAGGGTTATATATACCAAAGTGATCACGGTGAAGAGTAGAGTTGAAATCCGTCTGTCCGTCCGTCCGTCCGTGCAAGCTGTAACTTGAGTAAAAATTGAGATATCATGATGAAACTTGGTACACGTATTTCTTGGCTCCATAAGAAGGTTCGAAGATGGGCAAAATCGGCCCACTTCCACGCCCACAAAATGGCGAAAACCGAAAACCTATAAAGTGTCTTAACTAAGCCATAAATAAAGATAATAAAGTGAAATTTGGCACAAGGGATCGCATTAGGGGGGGCATATTTTGACGTAATTTGTTTGGAAAAGTGGGCGTGGCCCCGCCCCCTACTAAGTTTTTTGTACATATATCGGAAACTACTATAACTATGTCAACTAAACTCTATAGAGTGGTTTCCTTCAGGCATTTCCATATACAGTTCAAAAATGGAAGAAATCGGATAATAACCACGCGCGTGCGTTAACGGACTAACAAAAAACGTCAGAAACACTAAATTTTGCGGAAGAAATGGCAGAAGGAAGGTGCACCACGGCTTTTTTTAAAAATTGAAAATGGGCGTGGCGTCGCCCACTTATGGACCAAAAACCATATCTCAGGAACTACTAATCTAATTAATTTTACAGCAAAATAAAAAAATATGTAAATGACGGATAATGAAATCTCGATTATCACTTTATCATGCGAGAGTATAAAATGTTCGGTGACACCCGAACTTAGCCCTTCTTTACTTGTTTTTCTAGTCTTTGCTGAAATCGACTTAGTGATGCTTTTCCAACTGCACTAAGTGGTTTATGAATTTCGAAATGAGCATGAAAAGAAAATTTGTTATTGTTAGACAGCAAACTCTAATAAAAAAGTTCCTCAGTAAATTAACTCA
>NW_024392997.1:0-1429 GCF_016617805.1 Bactrocera tryoni
ACAATAAGTAGTCTAATGGTGTTCAAATACAACTTCATGGAGACCATTCAATGTCACAATTTCTTAAAATAATCGAATTTCTAAACTTTTCTTGCAATAATGCGGTTGCTGCACGTGCTGCGTTCTATTGAGCTTCGAGTTTTAGGGATTTACTTAATTTTTTTTATACTCTCGCAACGAAGTTGCTAAGGAGAGTATTATAGTTTTGTTCACATAACGGTTGTTTGTAAGTCCTAAAACTAAAAGAGTCAGATATAGGGTTATATAAGTGATAATAGTGACGAGTAAAGTTGAAATCCGGATGTCTGTCTGTCCGTCCGTCCGTTTGTCCGTGCAAGCTGTAACTTGAGTAAAAATTGAGATATCATGATGAAACTTGGTACACGTATTTCTTGGCTCCATAAGAACGTTAAGTTCGAAGATGGGCAAAATCGGCCCACTGCCACGCCCACAAAATGGCGAAAACCGAAAACTTATAAAGTGTCATAGCAAAGCCATAAATAAAGATATTAAAGTGAAATTTGGCACAAAGGATCGCATTAGGGAGGGGCATATTTGGACGTAATTTTTTTGGAAAATTGGGCGTGGCCCCGCCCACTACTAAGTTTTTTGTACATATCTTGGAAACTACTATAGCTATGTCAACCAAACTCTATAGAGTCGTTTCCTTCAGGCATTTCCACATACAGTTCAAAAATGGAAGAAATCGGATAATAACCACGTCCACCTCCCATACAAAGGTTATGTTGAAAATCACTAAAAGTGCGTTAACCGACTGACAAAAACCGTCAGAAACACTAAATTTTACGGAAGAAATGGCAGAAGGAAGCTGCACCAAGGCTTTTTTTAAAAATTGAAAATGGGCGTGGCGTCGCCCACTTATGGACCAAAAACCATACCTCAGGAACTACTAATCTAATCAATTTTACAGCAAAATAAAAAAATATGTAAATTATTATCACTTTATCATGCGAGAGTATAAAATGTTCGGTGACACCCGAACTTAGCCCTTCCTTACTTGTTAATTAATAACTTCCACGCAATTCATGACACTGCTATAGCAACCGCAACTCATAGCAGTGAACTGTTATTTACAAAAAATGATCGTACCCTACTATTATAAAGGCGAAAGTTTGTTACTTTTTTATAACTAAACGGCTAGAGCGATTTTAATAAAATTTGGTATGGAAATAGCTGACACCTCGGATTCATTTATAGGCTATGATGAAATACATAATTACCAAAAAAGAGAAAAGATTCACATTATTTTAACGACATTTTAACGAATCTTTAGAACTAATTATAAGATTCTTAAATAACTGCAATAGCTTTAATGTAGTACAAAACCAACAATAAATTAATTTTTTAGTAAGGAAATTGTAAAAAAAAAATATATACGGAACAGTGAAAACAGTAGAAAATTATCGTA
>NW_024392998.1:0-1150 GCF_016617805.1 Bactrocera tryoni
ATCACTTGTAATACCCTGAAACATACAAACTGAGAAAATACCTATTATTCATTAACTATAATATACTATATTATACTAAATATCTATATAATTTTTTCCGTATAAATATCTACTTAGTTATGAGTTAGAATATTTCCAGGAACATATGGTCATGTAAATAAGTAGAGTGGCATTTATCGGGTGATTTTTTAAGAGCTTGATAACTTTTTTTTAAAAAAAAACGCATAAAATTTGCAAAATCTCATCGGTTCTTTATTTGAAACGTTAGATTGGTTCATGACATTTACTTTTTGAAGATAATTTCATTTAAATGTTGACCGCGGCTGCGTCTTAGGTGGTCCATTCGGAAAGTCCAATTTTGGGCAACTTTTTCGAGCATTTCGGCCGGAATAGCCCGAATTTCTTCGGAAATGTTGTCTTCCAAAGCTGGAATAGTTGCTGGCTTTTTTCTGTAGACTTTAGACTTGACGTAGCCCCACAAAAAATAGTCTAAAGGCGTTAAATCGCATGATCTTGGTGGCCAACTTACGGGTCCATTTCTTGAGATGAATTGTTCTCCGAAGTTTTCCTTCAAAATGGCCATAGAATCGCGAGCTGTGTGGCATGTAGCGCCATCTTGTTGAAACCACATGTCAACCAAGTTCAGTTCTTCCATTTTTGGCAACAAAAAGTTTGTTAGCATCGAACGATAGCGATCGCCATTCACCGTAACGTTGCGTCCAACAGCATCTTTCAAAAAATACGGTCCAATGATTCCACCAGCGTACAAACCACACCAAACAGTGCATTTTTCGGGATGCATGGGCAGTTGGCCACCAAGATCATGCGATTTAACGCCTTTAGACTATTTTTTGTGGGGCTACGTCAAGTCTAAAGTCTACAGAAATAAGCCAGCAACTATTCCAGCTTTGGAAGACAACATTTCCGAAGAAATTCGGGCTATTCCGGCCGAAATGCTCGAAAAAGTTGCCCAAAATTGGACTTTCCGAATGGACCACCTAAGACGCAGCCGCGGTCAACATTTAAATGAAATTATCTTCAAAAAGTAAATGTCATGAACAAATCTAACGTTTCAAATAAAGAACCGATGAGATTTTGCAAATTTTATGCGTTTTTTTTTTAAAAAAAGTTATCAAGCTCTTAAAAAAAA
>NW_024392999.1:0-950 GCF_016617805.1 Bactrocera tryoni
TTGTTTGTAAGTCCTAAAACTAAAAGAGTCAGATATAGGGTTATATATACCAAAGTGATCAGGGTGACGAGTAGAGTTGAATCCGGATGTCGGTCCGTCCGTCGTCCGTCTGTCCGTCCGTCCGTGCAAGCTGTAACTTGAGTAAAAATTGAGATATCATGATGAAACTTGGTACGTATTCCTTGGCTCCATAAGAAGGTTAAGTTCGAAGATGGGCAAAATCGGCCAACTGCCACGCCCACAAAATGGCGGAAACCGAAAACCTATAAAGTGTCATAACTAAGCCATAAATAAAGATATTAAAGTGAAATTTGGCACAAAGGATCGCATTAGGGAGGGGCATATTTGGACGCATTTACTAAGTTTTTTGTACATATATCGGAAACTACTATAGCTATGTCAACCAAACTCTACAGAGTCGTTTTTTTCAGGTATTTCCATATACAGTTCAAAAATGGAAGAAATCGGATAATAACCACGCCCACCTCCCATACAAAGGTTATGTTCAAAATCACTAAAAGTGCTTTAACCGACTAACAAAAAACGTCGGAAACACTAAATTTTACGGAAGAAATTGGCAGAAGGAAGCTGCACCCAGGCTTTTTTTAAAAATTGAAAATGGGCGTGGCCTCCCCCACTTATGGACCAAAAACCATATCTCAGGAACTACTAGACCGATTTCAATGAAATTCGGTATATAATATTTTCTTAACACCCTGATGACATGTACGAAATATGGGTGAAATCGGTTCACAACCACGCCTTCTTCCAATATAACGCTATTTTGAATTCCATCTGATGCCTTCTCTGTATAATATATATATACATTAGGAACCAATGATGATAGCGGAATAAAACTTTACAAAAATACGGTATTTGAAAAATATGTAAATGACGTATAATGAAATCTCGATTATCACTTTATCATGCGAGTATAAAATGTTCGGTGA